>NC_135880.1:165978146-166258751 GCF_964194155.1 Cetorhinus maximus
TAAGAAAGGAGATATTTAAGAAAGGAGATAGGTAGCTTTTAGGGAAATAGAAACCAGTAGTTTAATGTAGGGAAGACAACAGAATCTTTATTCAAAGATATAAACATCTAGAAACAGAAATAATAACAAAATATAGTCATACAGATTTCAAAAGTGAAAGTCTGTCTTGACCAACCAGGGCATAGCAACTAAGGGGAAAAACAAGGTGCATAGAGAACTAGGAAGGAGAACCAGCAACAGAACAAAGAATAGTGTAGAAAGGAAAAGCACAGTTGACTAGCAAAATGTTGGAATGCCTGTGTGTGTTGAGAGTTATAAGTAAGGTTGAAGTACTACAGGTGCAAATTGCCACATGGGTTATGATATGGTGGCTATAACAGGGACTTGGCTTAGAATGGGCATGGTTGTGCACTAAACATTCCTGAGTACAATGTATTCAGAATGGATATGGAAGGAAAGGAGACTCAATGGGGCTAGCATTCATGAAGTGCATGGTATTAAAGGGATATTGGTAAACTGGGTATGTAATTGGCTAAACAATAGGATAGAGTGGTGAATGGGTGTTTTCTGACTCTGAATAAGTATGCAGTGGAGTCTTCCAGGGTTCTGTATCAATACATTGTTTTTCTTGTTAAATATAAATGGCCTGAGCTTAGATGTAGAAAACTAGGGCATAATTTTGCCCTTGGTGGGTGGGCTTGGTGGGGGCAGGCCACAGTGACACCACTAAGTAGATTTCCAAAGGCTTTTAATATTTTGTTTTTATTTTACTATCAGGCTGACTTGTATATTTTATATCTCAGAGCAATGCAGGGATGATGCACTCCAGGTTATATGTGTGTAGGAAATGTATTTACAAGAATTTTAAAATATTTCTGCAGTCACAAGAAGTTTGCACTCATGCTGCAGCTCTAACTTCCAGCAACTTCCACAGTTTGTTTACTTTTCTCTGAGCCCACACCCAGCCTTAACCAATCAAGCACAGTAAACATCTATCATAAACAGCCTCACATAATCAAACACAGAACAACTGAAAACTAAGCTGACTGCTGTTGCTAATTTATTGAGAAAGTAGTTCTGTGTCTTTTTAAAACTACTTCCCAGAAATATAAAATTGCATGGCTTGTGGGCAGTTGATTGATTTAAGTGGTCATTTTTAATGAACTCAATTTTCAGCTGTGTTAATTGAATGTTATCAGGTTACCACTCTTAAATGTATCAAAGAATATTTTTAAAGTGCAAGTACCCCACACCTGTGTTTTTTTGTATTCTTTCATGTGATATGGGCGTTGCTGGAAAGGCAGCCTTTATTGCCTATGCCCAATTGCTCTTGAACTGAGTGGCTTGCTAGGCCATTTCAGAGGGCAGTTAAGAGCCAACAACATTGCTGAGGGCCTGGAGTCAGATGTAGGTCAGACTGGGTAAGGATGGCAAATTTCTTTCCCTAACAAACATTAATGAACCAGATGGGTTTTATGACAATCAATGATAGTTGTCATAGTCATTATTACTGATACTAGCCTTATATTCCAGATTTATTAATTGAATTAAATGTTCCCAGCTGCCATGGTGTGATTTGAACACGTCCCCAGAGCATCAGCCTGGGCCTCTAGTTACTAGTCCAGTGACATTACCGCTCCCCCACCATCTGCCCTGTTGGTCAAAGTTTAGGAAGAGGTTCCTCCGTCACTACATGCTGGCTTAACCATACTTTCCTAACTCTTAGTCACTCCTTCCTGTTCCTGAATTGTGACCAACTCTAAAGTTCTACTTAACCTAAGAGGTGTGACTGCATCCTGGAGCAAAGTGTTCAGTAACTCTCCCCCCTTCAATGTCCTGCTGCTCCAGTTCAACAACTCTGAACCAAAGATCATTGAGTTGCAGATACTTGCCGCATACATGTGGTTGTCCGGGTTTGTAATGCTCTCTACAAACCCCCACATTCTGCAGTGCAGCACACCACCTGCATGGCCGTGTCAATCCAACCTTCTTAGTTTACTATGTTACATGTTTACCACGTCTATCCAACCATCTTAATTTACTTATTTGATTAGTTAATTACAGAATCTGAACAGCACAGAAGGAGGCCATTCAGCCCATCGTGTCTGCACCGTCTCTCCAAATGAACATTATGACCTAGTGCCATTACCCTGCTTTTTCCCAGTACCCCTGCACCTTGTTTCTATTCAAATAACCATCCAAATTCCCTCTTGAATGCCTTAATTGAACCTGCCTCCACCACACTTCCAGGCAGTGCATTCCAAACCCGAGCCACTCGTTGTGTGAAAAAGTTTTTTTCTCACATCACATTTGCTTCTTTTGCAAATCACTTTAAATCTGTGCCCTCTCATTCTTGATCCTTTTACAAGTGGGAACAGCTTCCGCCCCTTCTACTCTGTCCAGCCCCCTCATGATTTTGAAAAATTCTATCAAATCTCCTCTTAGCCTTCTTCTCTCCAAGGATAACAGTCTCAACCTCTCCAATCTATCCTCATAGCTGAAGTTTCTCATCCCTGGAACCATGCTTGTAAACCTCTTCTGCACTCTCTCCAATGCGTTCACATCCTTCCCATAGTGTGGTGCCCAGAACTGTACACAATACTCCAGCTGAGGTCTAACGAGAGTCTTATATAAATTCAGCATAACCTCCCTGTTCTGGTACTCTATGCCCCTATTAATAAAGCCCAGGATACTATATGCTTTATTAACTGTTCTCTCCACCTGTCCTGCCACCTTCAATGATCTATGCACATATACAGCCAAGTCTTTCTGTTCCTCCACCCCCTTCAAAATCTCACCCCTTATTTTATATTGTCTGTCCATGTTCTTCCTACTAAAATGCATCACCTCACACTTCTCCGCATTGAACTTCATCTGCCACCTATCTGCCCACTCGACCAACTTGTCTATGTTCTCTTGAAGTTCCACAACATCCTCCTTGCAGTTTACAACACTCCCAAGCTTGGCATCATCCACAGACTTTGAAAGTCTCCCCTGCACTCCAAGATCTGGATTGTTAATATATATCAGGAAAAGCAAGGGTCCCAATACAGACGCCTGGGGAACTCCACTACAAACCTTCCTCCAGCCCAAAAACATCCATTGCCCATTACTCCCTGCTTCCTATGTTTAGACAATTTTGTATCCACATTGCTACTGTCCCTTTTATTCCATGAGCAATAACTTTTCTCACAAACCAGTCAAATGCCTTTTCAAAGTCCAGATACACCACATCAACAGCATTACCCTCATCGACCTTTTCTGTTGCCTCTTCAAAAAACTCTAGCAAGTTAGTTAAACACAATTTCCCATCTAGAAATCCATGCTGGCTCTTCCTTATTAATCCATATTTTTCCATGTGGCTACTAATTCTATCCCAAATAATTGTTTCTAGAATCTTGCTCACCACTGAAGTTAAACTAACTGGTCTGTAATTGCTGGGCTTATCTTTACAATCTTTTTTGAACAAGGATGTAATGTTTGCAATTTTCCAGTCCTCTGACATCAGCCTTGAGTCGAGGGAAGACTGAAAGATTATGGCCAGTGGCCCTGCAATTTCTACTCTCACTTCCTTCAATATCCTTGGATGCATCTCATGTGGTCCTGGTGCCTTGTCAACTTTAAGTACCGACAGTTTATTCAACACTTTCTCCTTATCAACCCTACCCCCCTTTTTACCACCCTTTTACTCTTTATATGCCTATGGAAGACTTTGGGATTCCCCTTTCTCCCTTTATGTTGGCTGCCAGTCTTTTCTCATAATCCCTCTTCGCTTCTCTAATATGTTTTTTCACCTCCCCTCTGAACCTTCTGCATTCCTCTTGGTTCTCAATTGTAGTTTCTACCTGACACCTGTCATAAGTGCACTCTTTTTTCTTTATCTTAACTTCAATCTCCTTTTTCATCCAGGGAGCTCTGGACTTGTTTGCCCTACCCTTCCCTTTTGATGGTATATACTTTGATTGTGCCCGAACCAATTATTTTTTGAAGGTGGCCCATTGTTCAGCTACAGTTTTTCCTGCCAATCTTTCGTTCCAGTCTATCTGGCCCAGCTCCATTCTTGCCCCATCGATTCTTGTCCAGTTAATTATTTTTAGTCTGGATTGCCTATTGCCCTTTTCTATCATCATTCTAAAATGGACAATATAATGATCACTATCTCCTAAATGTTCCCCCACTGACACTTGATCTACTTGGTCCGCCTCATTCCCAAGAACCAAGTCCAACAGTGCGTCTTTTCTTGTTGGATTGGACACATACTGCTGTAAAAAATTCTCCTGAATACAACCTAGGAACTATTGCCCCTCTCCACCCTTTACACCAGCACTGTCCCAGTCTATATTTGGGTAATTAAAGTCCCCCATTATAATTATTCTATAATACCTGCATCTCTCTGTAATTTCCCTGCAGATTTGTTCTTCTATGTCCTTCTCACTATTTGGCGGTCTATAGACTACACCGAGCAATGTAATTGCATCCTTTTTGTTCCTTAGCTCTAGCTAAATTGATTTTGTCCTTGAACCCTCTGGGACATCCTCTCTCTCTAGCACTGCAATGCTATCCTTAACCAATACCACCCCTCGTCCTTTCCTTCCTTTCCTATCTCTGCTGAACACCTTGTGTACCCAGGAATATTTAACACCCAGTTCTGCCCTTCCTTGAGCCAGGCCTCTATTATCGCCACAATATCATATTTCCACATGGCAACCTGCACCTGTAACTCTCCAAACTTACTTACTACACTTTGTGCATTCACATACATGCATAGTAACCCTGATTTAGGTTGTGTTACTTTCTCCCTTATCCAGACTTTACCTATTAACTTACTATTCTCTATACCAGTGCTATCTGTCCCTCCAAGTATGTGCATACTGGCATTCCTCTCTAATATTTTCTCTTGGTTCCCACACCCCTGCCAAGTTAGTTTAAAGCCCTCCCAACAACACTAGCAAAACACCCTGCAAGGAACTCAGTCCCAGCTCTGTTCAGGTGCAACCCACCCGGCTTGTGCAGGTGCCATCACCCCCAGAGCCAGCCCCAGTATCCCAGGAATCTAAAGCCCTCCCCCCTGCACTATCTTTCCAGCCACACAGTCATCTGCCTTATCCTCCTATTTCTGTACTCACTGGCACGTGGCACTGAAAGCAATCCAGAGATTACTACATTAGAGGCCCTGCTTGCTAATTTTCCACCTAGGTCCCTAAATTCTGATTGCAGGACCACATCCCCCTTCCTACCTAAGTCATTGATCTCAATGCAGACCACAACGTCTGGCTGATCCTCCTCCCCCAGAAGAATGTCCTGAAGCCGCTCTGTGACACCCTTGACCCTGGCACCAGGGAGGCAACATACCATCCTGGAGTCATGTCTACAGCCACAGAAACATCTGTCTGCTCCCCTAACCAATGAACGCTCTATCACTAAAGCTCTTCCTTTCTTCTTCCTCTGCTCCTGTACAGCCGAGCCACTCGTGGTGCCACAAACATGGGTCTGACTGCACTCCTCTGATCAGCTAGTGCCCTCACCAGCTTCCAAAATGGAGAACCAAATTGTGAGCGGGACCCCAGGGGACTCCTGCACTACCTGCCCACTTCTCTTGGACTGCCTGGCGGTCATTCATTGTCTCTCTGTCTCCGGGCCCTTAAGCTGCGGTGTGACCACCTCTCTGAACGTGCTATCTGTGTAGCTCTCAGCCTCGCGGATGAGCCACAGTGACTCCAGCCGCCACTCCAGCTCTGAAACCGGAGCTCAGGTTTCTGCAGCTGACAGCACTTCCTGCACCAAGTGGTGAGCTAGGACACTGGTAGCGTCCATGACTTTGCACACAAGAAAAAAAAAAATATTTCGAATTGTATTGATTATTTTAGTTCCATTAATTTAAGTTACAAACCTGGTAAAATAAAGTAGTGGTAAGTTACAGTTTCCTAGTTTAAAGAGAGGACATGCTGCTTTTTTCCCCCCAAACCTCTGCTATATTATTTTACTCTCTTAATTGGAATTTGAAAAATAGTTGCCAGTTGCCTCGCACTTCCTTAGCCCTGGGATCTCTGACTGAAGATTGGTGTAATTACGGAAATAAGTTATTCGCTGTTTACTCAACCAATTTACCCACCCTCAGAGCTCTCCCTGCATATCTGCTGTGGCATTGATATTAAGGAGGAGATAGACAGATTTTTAATTAGTAACAGGTTGAAAGGTTATGGGGAGAGGGCGGGAAATTGGAGTTGAGGCCCAAATGAGATCAGCCATGATGGTAATGAATGGTGGGGCAGGCTCGAGGGGCTGAATTGCCTACTCCTGCTCCTAGTTCTTGTGTTCTTATGTCACTGTATTGAACTCCAAGAATTATCACCATGTCTGCTTCTGTCTTGGTGCTCCATACTGGGAGATTCCATTCCTTTTTAAGCTGGCTAGGCTTCTCCTTCTGTGGTCTGTACTGACTGGGCTTCCTCTCTCACCGCCACTCCTTTTTATAATGGCTGAGTTCCTTCAGCGGGATTAAGCTGGATAGCTATCTTTGCAGACAGTGGAAGCACGATGGGCTAAGTGGCTGCCTTCTGTGTTGTGAATTTCTATAATACTATGATATACAAATAAGTTTCACAGCAGGCGCAATTTTTGGTGTAATTTGCACTGGAGTCACTGATGGTCCCCAAGGAATAGCTGCAAGAACAGAGAGACCTGAGAGCACCTGTTTACAAATCTTTTGGACTTGCAGGTGGAAGTCAGGACAAGCCTCCATTCAGCTTAAACAAGGCCATTGATGTGGAGGGGAAAGGTCAGACCTGGGGTTACCTGACTGGAGGGTTCCTGTTCCTTGGTCCATAGTTGGGACCTAGCATGCGTTCAGCATAGGAAGGTTCATTTTCAATCTGTCCGCTCAGAAGAAATTAATTGGAACCCCAGGAGGAGTCAAGTGCTATTTAGGGGGAGCGGTTGTGGGGGGTGGGGGAGGGGGGGATGTAAGCTCCCTAATTAATACTTTAATTTTTTTTTACATTGGATATGAATGCTGGCAAGGCCAGGATTTGTAGCCCATCCCTACTGCCCTTGAGAAGGTGGTGCTGAGCTGGCTTCTTGAACCGCTGCAGTCCATGTGGTGTAAGTACACCCACAGTGCTGTTAGGAAGGGAGTTTCAGGATTTTGACCCAGTGACAGTGATGGAACAGTGATATTTTTCCAAGTCAGGCTGATGTGGCTTGGAGGGGAACTTGCAGTTGGTGGTGTTCCCATGCATCTGTAGCCCTTCTCCTTCTAGGCGGTAAAGGTCACGGATTTGGCAGGTGCTGTCGAAAGAGGCTCATCGAGTTGCTGCAGTGTACCTTGAATATGGTAGACACTGCTGCCACTGTTGGCCAGTGGTGGAGGAAGTGAATGTTTAAGGAAGTGAATGAGGTGCAGCCCAATGGCTTGTTTTGTCTTACACAATTCAATCAGAAAGGAAACACCATCCAATTTGCAGTTTCTCTCCCAACACCAGATTACTGCAGTGGTGTGAGATGTAGTGAGCACTACAAGAATAGACAAAATCTCAGTAAAATATGGGATTCTGAATAGGCACAACAGGAGCACAGTTTGATGAATCAACTCTTCAATGTTGTTGCTTTGTCTGCAACTCATTGCCCACAAATGAGTCCCCAGTTGGGTAGAAAAGATGAGAAAAGATGGCAGAAGATCCCAGAAACACTATTAAGTCTTTAAAAAATTATTTTAGTTAATATGTAAAGCAGAATAAAATGTTCACTTCAATAGATGTACGAATGAATAACTCCCTATGATTTGAATCCTTTTATACAGAATTGTGGCAATGGCTAGGATTTTCCAGTTGTCGGACGGGCTTGGCGGGGGTGAGCGGGAGTGGCTGCGAATTGGACCGCTGGCCATGACTGCCATTTCAGATTGGCTGGCCAATTAACGGCCAGCCAGCGTGAATTGCGTGCTGCAGCGCTAAGCGCCGCCTGTGTGTGTGGGGTGGGAGGGCGAGCACGGAACTTTGTGTATGCATGCGAATGCATGCAGTAAAAGCTCCCTAAGGCACAAAGCTACCTCGGGGAGCTGAAGCTTTTTGAACATAAAAAATAAAGAATGAAAAAATGTTAATAACTTGTCCCCCTCACGTGACTCTGTCACATCAGCAGGGATATGTTACAACTTAGTTTGAAAATTTTAAATTTTTTTTGGGATTTTAAAAAAATTACTGGTCGAAACCTCATCCCGCCCGTGGATAATATTTCGCAAAAAAAATCCAAAGGCCGCTTGGCCTTTTCGCCTGCCCGCCAACCGTAGGGTTGAATTAGGGGTTCATTTAATTTGAACTTTAATGGCCTTAATGGGCCTGTTAATTGTCGGCCGAAATATCATGTGAGTGCGTAATGATGTTGGGACGCTCACCCGACGACATCACGAGTCATTTGACACTTGTTTGGGTTAGGCGCGCACCCACCTGACGAGTGCAATATTCTACCCATAAAGTTAAAATGCTAATCATTTTAACCACGTTTTTGCCACTTCTGCAATGTAAGGCATTCAAATTTATGTTGAATGTTCAAACTTTTTACATGATATGGGTCACCTAATTGGAAAAGTTGTCAACTATTACTACCCCTTCCTCTGTGCAATGAGAGGAACTGTGTATGAGCACTCACAGAGAGCAATGACATGGCCAGAATATCCCGCTCTTCGAGATAAAGAGCATCAGTGTGCAGCTGGGACACAGGGAAAGAGCATAAAGTCAATCTCAGTATCCTCCAGCATTCACCAATGGAGTTTTTCTTTCTGTTCTAGATTCCTCCCAGGGATCGGGTGATAATGACGACTCCAAGGAGGCATACGTGCGAAATGTTCAGAGGATGATTGATGATGATGATATTCAGCAGCCTAAGTCAAACTCTAGAAAGCAACAGTTGAATGAAGAGCAAAGTGTGTGCCAGCAGATGCCAGGTGATTTGAGTAGGAATGTTTCTTGGTGTCAGAGAGACAGAAAGGCGCAGCTTTCCCTTCCGGCAACCAACAGTTGTACAAAATTAACCACAGGCCCACTCTCAATGAAATGCTGCAAGAAAAACTGTACAATAAGCGATATCTGTCAATTATGCTGAGTAAGAAATGATACCGACTGTACATCTGTGTCTGTAGAATGTTCTATACGTGGAGATTCAAATTCAGTCAGGTTCTAAACACGGTAAA
This sequence comes from Cetorhinus maximus, assembly GCF_964194155.1. NCBI lineage: Eukaryota > Metazoa > Chordata > Chondrichthyes > Lamniformes > Cetorhinidae > Cetorhinus > Cetorhinus maximus. The sequence continues at coordinate 165,987,334 of NC_135880.1, forward strand.
TTTTGTGAATTCAAGCTCCTGGACCGTAAGCACCATAATTGGCACAGAGGTCAGCAGATCCTGAAGGATTTTCTGTCCATCATTGTTGGAAAATCCTGCACAGTTTGATGATCTCTGCCCCCAAATTCCCACAATGTGTGCTAGCGGGGAAATTCCCTGCTGGGAGCACTAGTTCACAAAATTTATTCCATCGCCTGTTTAGAAAAACTATAATGTGGTCCCTGTCAAGGACCTATTGTCTTGTAGTCACATTGAAGTTCAAAAGATATGAATAAAAAGGAAATCTAACTGTTTCCATATCTTTTTACTTTATCAGTTATTTTCGTAAGCGATGCACTTCATTTATGAAGAAAGCTCAGAATCTGTTTTCTTAGAGAGTCTGCACATTTCCATTTCTAACATCACCCGAGAAAGCCCTGGGTTCAAAGTGATTGTTTATTATAAGTCAAGTTGTGGTTATAGCAGAGAAAATCGCCAAGGTGCCTAAAAACGGGGCAGAATTTTAGATCCCAAGGACGGGCGCACGCCCAATCCGATCGGGTGTAAAATAGTGCGTAATGGTGTCAGGCGAGAGTCCTGACCTCATTGCGCACTTGCGCAATATTTCGGTCAGCGGGGGCGCGTAAGAGTCAGCAGCACACCCACCGACAATTAAGAGGCCTACTAAGACTCTTAAGCAAGTAATTAATTTGTATTTTTTGCTGCCTGTCCAACCTTAATAGTTGGAGGGCAGGCAAATAGGCCAGGCGGCCTTTACACTTTTTACGAAACCTCATCCACGGGCAGGATGAGGTTTCCAAAAGTAAATTTTTAAAAAACCGATAAAAAATTTTTAACATCATTTTTAACATGTCCCTCTTCATGTGACTGAGTCACATGTGGGGACACATTAATATCATTTGTAAAAGGCGAGAAGAAGAATAAAAGGGAGGGTCTGTGATAAGATGGTGGACAGGAGCAATTACATGACTAAAGGTTTCATGGTACAAAAGTCAAAGGAAGTGGTAACAGGTAAAGTAAAGAAACAAAAGATATGTCTAGATGAGGTGTGAATGGAAGGATCCCAAACAGCTGCTGTCCAAAAATTAAGTAAAGGAAGTAAGAGGGAATCAAGAGAAAAAACAAAACTAACAAAGAAAAATGATTCAAAATGGCAGTAGAAGTTACGATCTAAAATTTAATGAAAAATTTAATTTGGGTGTCCTGCTGGGCCTGAAGCCAAACTAGGTCAGTGAGGACAGGGATGATGAACAAACAGGTCTTCATGTGGGATAGAATACAGGCAGCAGAGTTTTGCAGGATCTGATGTAAATGGAGAGTGAAGGATGGGAGACCACTTGAAAAAAATTGTATAATAAAGTTTTGAGGTGACATAACCATAAGCAAAGTTTTAGGCAGATTTTCTGAGATAGGGACCGAGGCAGGTCATGGTAACCAGCTGGAGGTCGGTAGATTTAGCAATGCATAGGTTATGGAGTCGATAATGCAGGTCAGAACAGAATTGGATGCTGAGGTGATGAACAATCTGGTTGAGTATGAAGTAGGGGGGATTTAATCAGTGGGGAAGATATAGAAACTCTGGCAAGGCTCAAGACAATAGCTTTCGTCTTACAAACATTTAGTTCGAGGAATTTATGGGTCATCCAAGACGTGAGGCTAAAAATGGGCTTACCCTGGTTTTTGGACTTGGGGACTGTGATTTGCGACCTTCCCATACCAGTTCTTTTTGAGGTGGCTAGCGTGTAAATATGATGCTGGCACCTCATGATTATGATTGTAGCATGGGCCAATGCTGCTGGTTGGCTGGTCGCACAATGTTGGGGCCTAATTTTGTGTGAAGCTAGCATGTGTTCCAGTTTGCTGCTAGCTCTTAAAGGCTCACTGTCTCATAAAGAGAAGCTGGACTACTGAACTGAAGGCTGATGGAAAGCGATTTTGGAACACAAAAGGCCAAGAAAAATGGTTCACCAAGCAAGTGGAGGGCACCAAATTTTAATGACCCTGTGTTGGGGGTGCTAATGACCCAAGTGAAGTCCAGAAGGGAGGACATATTTCTGCGGGGGTGGAAGGGTGTTGGTGGGCAGGTGGTCCTCATACGGCAGCCTGTGAAGGGAGAGGGTAGCATGTGGCAAGGAAGGTGAATGTTCGGAATCTGATCATCAGGGCTTAGCAGCAGTGCTGCAAGAAATTTAATTACCTCACAAGGGTGGTCAAGGTCAGGGAATGTACCCTCACCTGCATTCTCATATGCACCACACCATCAACCCCACATGTTGCTCAATGCACTACACCAGCATCACTAATCAAGCAGGACTCACAAGCACTAAGGAATCATGCCTAACATTCATATACTCCACCTTACACGGATCTATCTTCGAATGGCGTCAACATCATACATATCCTTCACTGCCTCCATGTACCTCCAGGTATTCTGCTCGGCATCAGTCAAACACAATGCAACACAGGCACTGACATTTTTCACAGTCCCCTTGGAGGAGAAGGTAGCACATAACAGCCCAGAAACCCACAGAGCCAGCACTACTGGACCCCCTGAGCCCTCTCGACAGGATGATGCTTAGAATCATGGCGTCAGCCACAATAGAAATATTCAGTGCCACCAAGGTCTCTATGATGATGGTATGTGACTGCCTTGTGCCCTTTCTAAACTCCGTCCTCACTTTCCTCCTGAGATGTGCCATCAAGTGTCAGCTGCAGATGGTGTAGCCATAGACTTCTTGATTTATTTTTCATCATGCGTTTGGGGTTTTGCCCATTCTCCCTAGGTAAGCTACTCAAGACAGTAGTTTGTTAAAATCATTAAATCATTATTATTTATTTACAGCTCGATCTACATCTAAGGAACTCTGCACAAGGTTGGACTTCTCCTCCCTCCAGATTTCTGTTCTTTAGTCATGTGACATTACATCATAGTTACATCAGTATCAGGTGCTTCTGATGTTAACCCTTTACTCTTTCTCCCCAAGTCTTTCTTCCAACTATACACACCCTTCTACATCTCCCCCCAAAGTTTCAGACTTCACAGGGCTAGTCTCTGAGGTGCCTTGACCAATCTCCCTAATCTTGTTCTGATCTCTTTCTGAGGCCAAGAACTATTTGCACTCTCCCTTCATTTGATATAAGTGTCCTTCTCCTGGGTGGTTGTAGAAGTTTGTCTTTTTCTTGTTCTTTATCTCCGTCCGGATCTGAATAGCAAGCCTGTTTCTATTGGCTTACTTTCCAAGGATATTAAGAAGCTGCAGTTTCTCCTTATATTTCCCCGGTCCATCTCAATCCTGAAAAATCTCGATTGTAAAGCTCTTTCTATTATCATGCCTTCTTTCTGTTAGTCTCATGACCACACTCTATCCCTAGGCTACAACACTGATAACGCTGTGTTCTGTGTCTGAAGTTGAACTTACGGGCTTATTTGTGTCTGTGTCCCTCCTTTAATGTTCTAGTTTCTGTTGCAGAACTGTCATGCTCTCAGTTACGTTCTCATTAACAAATTTGACGGTGAGAAGCCATTTTGTAGGTGCGGTTTGAAAACTAAGAAGGGCTAAGTAGAAATCTTGATTCTTCTTCATCAACTCTTTTTGGTTTGAATACCACTCATAGCTGCTCCATTCACTTGAGGAAACTGAGGTGAGCTAGTCACATGAATGAATCCATATTCCTTTGCAAAGCTGTGGAATAATTCGTTAGCAAATTGTAGACCATTGTCTGACACTCAATGTCCTGGATGACGTGTTCCATAGGTTCTCTTCAGTGATTGAATGACTGCTTCTGCCATGATGCTGTCCAATCTGTTTACTTCAATCCATCCGGAGCAGTAATCGATGGCAATAAGAAATACCTTGCGTTTAAAATTAAATAAATCCATTCCCGGGCGCTCCCATGGCCTTGAAGAAAATGTGGAGGGTGACAGTTGTTCTCATTGCTCTTGGCTGATCATTGCACACGTAAGGCAATTCGAAATCGATTCTTCAATAGAACACATATTGCCTGCCCACCAGACTGATTGCTGGGCTCCTGATTGACATTTTTCAATCTCTAAGTGATCTTGATAAATTTTTTGAGAATTCTTTTCATTATTCGTTCATTTTTATGGGATGTGGGCGTCGCTGGCCAAGCCAGCATTTCTTGCCCCACCCTAATTGCCCTTGAGAAGGTAGTGATGAGCTGCCTTCTTGAGCTGTTGCAATCCATGTGGTGTAGGTACATCCACTGTGCTGTTAGGGAGGCAATTCCAGGATTTTGACCGATTGAGCTGAAGTGTTCTTGAAATTATTATTCCGTCATTAAAAACTATGAGATCATCAATGATTGTAAGGTGCTTCCTCTGTTCAAAGTATTGCCATAGTATTGGATTGTTAGAAGTATAGTCTGGCCATCCTTCCAGACAGTATTCCTTTATCTGGACACATTTGCCATCTTATTGTTGTGCTTGTTTTATCTCCTGCATTTTCTTTGCAGTAGCTGGTAGATGTTTGATAATGAGTGATGTTTACACTTACGCCTTCCCGATGAAATTCAAATCTTCCCGCTATGTTCCTTCAACTGGTATTCCTAATAGTGCCTCTGCTGTTTGGTACCTCCCTTGAATGTACTCAGTTACTGAATCATACCTCATTAGTCTCAGTCTGAGGCATTGAATTCTAGGCAGCATCTTCACAATCTCGTTGATGTTCAGAAGAATGACTAATGGCTTATGGCTAGTTTCAATGTTAAACCGCAATACCATCACACAGTCTGAAAACTACTCAAATGCCCATATTGCTGCCAATGCTTCCTTCCCGGTTGCAGCATTCCTTTTTTCTGTGTCTGTGAGTGATCTTGAGGCATAATAAGCTGGTCTACATTTGCCATCTCTTTGTACTTAGAATACAACTGCACCAAGGCCCGTAGATTATGCATCCGCTTCTACTGTGGTCAGCAGTTCTGGATCAGAGTGCGCTAAAATTTCAGGAGAAATTAGAAGATTTTTGATCGTTTCAAAAGCATTTTTCTGGTCCGCATTCCAGCACCTCTGTCTACCTTGTCTGAACAGCTGTCTCAACAGCTCATTGGTTCCTGCCAAATTTGGTATGAACTTGCCTACTTGGTTGACTGTAGCTCTGTGATGTCCCTGGGTTGTGGAAGCTCTCTTATCACTTTGTGTCCTGTAGGTCAACTGTTATTCTTGAGGCTTGCATGATGTACCCTAAAATTTAATTTAATTTTTTTCAAATTCACATTTCTCGTTCAATGTCAAACTTTTATCTTGTAGAACTTTTAGGACTGCTCTCAGTCTATGATCAGGCTGCCCCCTTTTGGAGCCATTTATGCATATGGTGTCCTTATGGCATATTACTCCTTCCATATCTTCTAGGGTCTGAGACTTTGTTCTCTGGAATATTTCTGGAGCAGATGCAATTCCAAATGGTCATCTATTAAAGCAATAATGACTGGACGGCATTAGAAAAGTGGTCAGCAGTCTGGATTCCTTGTCCAGAGGCAGCTGCCAAAATCCGCTGTTTGCATCTAATTTGGTGAATAGAGTGCTTTTATCTAGTTTGACAGGACAAGATGCCATTGGGTGAACCTCACGTTCTACTGATTTGTTTAGTTGAGTCAAGTCCATTCAGATTCTAATTGAACCATTTGGCTTGGGACCATGACCATTCCAGAACCCCACTTTGTCACTGGATAGATAACCCCCTGCTGAAGCATGTGCTCAATTTCACCCTGGACTTTGTCCAAGAGTGGGTGAAGGACCTTCCTCTGTGTGAAGAGGTAAATTGGTTTATCATCAGCTCTTAAAGTAACATGGTATCTGGTCTTCAATTTTCCCAAGCCCATAAATAATTTTGGAAATTCATTCCTGAATGTGCTACTGTATTGCTCATCAGCAACTTCATCAATTTCATAGATCAGCCTCAAGTGCAAGCGTGCCTTCCTGCTTACTAACAATGATTCTTGGTTCTGTATGATGTATAGAGGTTCGATGATTTCTCTATCCTTTAATTTTAATTTTGCCAGGTGTTATCCTATGACTTTCAGTGTAGTCTCACCTGGACCTTGCAAATAGATGGATGATGGCTGTGATGTAATGTGCTTAAGCCACTTTACTTCATCAGGTAAGACTGAAACACCTGCCCTGAGCCTAATTTAAACTCCGTGGGGTGTCCATTCACTTCAAGTTTAATGCTCCAGTATTTATTTTCTGCTTCATGTACTTCTCTTAGGAAAGTTATTTCCTTTTTCTGTGGTTCTTCCACTTCTTGAATGTGCTTTGGCCTTAATATTTTTCATTTCTTTTTGCAGGCCAGCAAACAAGTTTTAAGTGTCCTAACTTCTCCCAGTTGCGGCACTCTGCTCACACTGCTGGGCATTGCAGATTTTTCCTGCCACGCCAAAGCACTTCAAGGTGGTGGTTGGTGCACGTTTCCCCATTTTCCTGGGCTTCTGCTTTAGTGCATTTTCGGTCTTCTGGCCCACATGTTGAATGGCCTCACTCATTTGTTTCCAAGGGACTGCACTTTCCCTGCGAACAAACGCTCTATTTTTGTTTTGAGCTCAGTTTGCCTTGCGGGGTTTGTGCTGCCTTAATTAAAGTTAGATCTTCTACTGTTTGAAAGAGACCTGATAGAATTTCATCTAGGACCCCATCGACCATGTGATCATGAACCAATTTATCCCTCAATATTCCATTGTTCTCTCTGCCAGCTCGTATTAATCATTGACGAACGAATCCTTGTTTCTGCTCTTTAATTCCGCTTGTTAAATTTTGTGTGTTCTATAATTCTATAATTAAATTCTTGTAGACCCTGAAATACAATTCAAATGCCTGGAACACTGCCTCATAAGAGCTTGAAGTCACACTGACTCCCTGTCTCGCTATCACATCATCAGTAAGAAAGCAATTAGGAGAGCAAAGAGGGGATATGGGAAAGCTCTGGCTGGTAAAAGTAGGGAAAATCCCAAGATATTCTATAAGTAAATTAATGGGAAGAGGATAACCAGAGAAAGATGAGGGACCATAAGGGACCAACGGGGCAATCCATGGGTGGAGCCAGAGGACATCGGTAGAGTGTTGAACGAATACTTCACGTCCGTCTTCACCCAAGAGAATGAGGATGAAGGTATGGAACTCAGAGAGTGACGGGGGAAAGGACATGGGTGACTGGGGTAGGGGAAAGGATGGGGGAAGCTAACAAGAAACTTGACAATTACCATTTCACAGAAATCAAAAGTGAGCGGAGCCTCGTGTTGGACGGGCACAGGTGCTGCTTGGGAGTGTGATCAGTGGGTGGGCGGAGATGCAGGTCAGCTCAGGCGGACAACTGAAAGGGAACCCCAGCAGGCAGCATTGAACATGCTCAGGACAGTGAGATGAGTGTGATAGATGAAGGCTCCGTGTGCGTGGGATAGTGTTTGTATAAGGCTTGAAAGGCCTTGCCACACACACACACTTCTCCTCCCAGAATCACTGCGTGCAGCTGAACTGCTAGTAGGAGGGGATGCAGTGGGAGGATTCACAAAGCCTGTCACTGAAGCTGAAAGACAACAGTACACATTATTCACTGAAAATGAATATGTTTTCAGGTCATAAAGTGACAAAATGCGTTCACCTGAACAACCACTTGTGATCAGAATTTCTTAACTTTTCTACGCCTACCACTTCTTCTAGGTGCTGCCTTGACATCTGCAGCAGGGGTGGAGACAGCCTGTGCAATGGTTGGGCCTGTTGACTCTGATGACTTCAGCTTGCATCCTTTGGAGAGCCGAGCGTTTGAGGGCCCTGGCTTGCTTTGGCTGACCTCCTGCGGGCCAGATGCTCCCTCTGCGGTGACAGAGGATGAGGTTGAGGGGGTCACAGGCAAAGGGGACACAGAGGGAGCGGACAGCCTCTGAAGTTCCTGAGTGGAGGACCCAGGTGTGTTCAGCTGCTGCGACTCCTCTCTTTGGATGCCTGAGGGCCCTGCCTGGTTCTTTGAGGGGCAGGAGCACCTAGAGGGACATCGAGATGCCCCGTTTCCCTCTCGCGTCGCCACAATGGAGTACAAATCTGCACACATCTGCATGTTCTGCTGGACTGGGGGTCTCCATGGGAAGGATGGCAGATGCAATGGAAACCCCCCCATATGCATACATGTGGGCAGCACCTCATCAGAGAGCAGGGGGACCCACTCCTTCAACTCACTTGCCGCTCTGTTGAAGGCTTTCAACAGCTCTGCGTGATGTTTGCCCACCTTCTGCTGACTCTCCATGATGAGTTGGAAGGCCAAATGCAGAGGCTCGTCATCTGACTCTGATCTCACAAATGCCTCTTACCCAGCAGTCCTCAGAGTGCTGGGGAGCTCAGCTGAACCTGCCTCCTCCTGCTGTGGACACGTGTCCATGCAGTGACCACCAGATTGTGAACCTAAGCCTGCTCTAGATCTAGGTCCCACCAAGGTGTGCATCTCTGCGCTGGTGGAGGGTGTGGGCAAGCGCTGTGACGGGTCTTCCAGGCTGCTTATTTCCAGCTCTACAATGAAGGAGGTGTCCTCTTGACAGCAGGTGAGGACATGGATGGAGTTGAGGGACTGGCTGGCTGAGGGTGTCAGTCAATGGCCGAGCTCCCCGTGAACCAAAGTAGAGATAAGTAGTCAAAAGCAGAAGAGGGAGCACTCACAGAGAGGGATGATGTTTTGCAGGATCTTCATGAGGATGTTTACCGCCGACTTCACCGTTGCCCCGGGTAGGGTCCATGTCCTCACCAGTTAACGTGATGGCACACTCCTCAAAGTGAGTCAGGAGCCTAATAGGGGAACTCCACAGTCTGGGACCTCTCCCTGCTGATGTAAGCAGGCTTCTCCTGCATGAAAACAGATGGAGAGAGTGTGAGCAGGACACATGGCACTGCGTGGAATGTTTGTGTGGTGAACAATGCCATGGACAGGATGAGGACGTGAACTCCAGAGGGTTTGAGGCTGATGGAGATGTGAGGGTGTGTGTGAGTGTTAGTGGTGTTGGTCCCTGAGATGTGAAATCCCAGCGGATGTGTGACGGGTTTGTGATTGTGTGAGTTGAGAGTGATGAGGTGGTTGACTTCCCCTGGCAGAATGGGTGAGAGCATTCATCCTCTTCCTACACTGGATGGCTGACGTTCTCTGTGCTCCAGTGGTGCTGACCACCGCTGCCACCGCCTCCCAGGCCAGATTGGTGACTCTTATGGGCCTCCCTCGGCTAGAACGGGGTTAGAGGACATTGCGGCGGCCTTCCTCTGTGGCCAGCAGGCACAGCAGAGAGGCGTCAGTAAACTTGGAGGCTGCCTTCTCCTTTGCTTTTTGGGGCCATCTGTGGCCTTCACCAATGAAGGGTTCTCAAGATTCCCACATTTTTCATATCATCAACAAGGATATGACTTTTGGACTTTTATGGCAGAGGACCCAACTGCTGAGTTAAGTGTAGAACCCTGCAGACAGGAGGCTACAACGAGAGGAGACAGAATACGCATTCTTCCCAATAAAAGAATCAACCCAGAGAAAGACGTCATCTGACATGAAACTAAAGCCCATCAAAATCTTACATAAATAATCGCTACGAACTACTAAGGCAGGGAGGCAGCAATCAATGCAATTATGCGAACCCATCAATATTCAACATTTACAATGGCTTTCAGTTCAAGAATAGTTATGGGGGCAGGAAGACAACGATAAACATCATGCGAGCCCATTAAAAATAATGAGACAACAATCACCTGAAGAGGCCCACCAAAAATCAGACAAAGAACTAACCTTGATTTGGATTGAGATAAGAAATTCGAAAAAAAAACAATATAACTGGGCTACCAGTGACGAAAGGGAGTAGTTTGGAAGGGTGAGCAGTTTTTGGAGCGGTTTAAGCAGAGTTTAAGCAGGGAGCTGAGCCAAGCGGAGGAAGGAGATCTGTAGGTTTGCAGTCCCGCAGGCAACATCATGGCGAGGGGCACAGGGTGGCAGGCTCAACCGAAGACAACAAGGCCACAACCGCAGTCCTCCATGAAGATCGACCACCCACAACTGCGCCCTCCATCCAACTGAAGAACCTTCGCAGATTCCACAGACCAGGACCACGTGGGGACGGCAGGCCCCAGAGAACACAAAAAGCGTACCCCAAAACTGCAGCCGGCTTACCTGGCTGGATTTCGAACTGTCAAGGAACCCTGGTTGGTGAGCATGATCCCTGACCTCTCCTAGTTCAATTTAGTTAGGTTTTGGGGGTGTGACAAGGGTAAGGGGATTAGTAGCGTGATTTTCCCTCGTTATGCCGTGTGTTCCCCATTCTTAACTAAGTGTACTTTGTAGGTCTGTGTAATCTCAGTGTAATCCTAATGTTATAAGTTCATTTGTGACTTCCATAAACTCAGTTTTTCTTGCACCAAAACCAGTTGTCTGCTGCACTTTGTCACAACCCCCAAATAAGTTCAAGGTCTAGACCCAGGGAGTGGGAGCGATTCGAACCGCTCAGAAGTCAGAGGTGAAGCTGACACACACCACCACCCCCTACAACCAGTCCTGGTCAGTAGGCATGAAGTACGTTGCGCCCTGTTGCGCTTTAAATATGGTGCCCGGAGTGAGGAAGCGCTGAAGTCATGGCGTGCCGGGCAAATCTGAGCCTGCCCGCCAGCGATCTGGCATGTTTCGCATAAATGCATTATTAATGAGGCAGGACAATATTGCACGATTGGAAGGGGACAATATTGCACAATAACCCACCCTTGCGGTCAGCAGGTATGACGTCTTTTTTTTCACACCCACCACTGCACTTAGTGCAGATCTGGGAAGATTCCGCCCACAGTGTCAATCCACCTGCTGTGAGAAACCAAATTCAAGTGACTCAAAATTACTTTTTAATAAATATACAAAACTATTTTCTCATTAGATTGGGAAAAAGTGAGACATTTCTTCATTTTTTAAAAACTTAATCTTTTCCAAATCTTGTTAATATCCTTGTGTCCAAAAACATGCAGTTTAATTTCTGAAGCCTCCTTGAAAGCTTACAAATGGCAGAAACTTGCAATGGTGATTAATTCACCTTTAAGAATAGCTTTTAATCAGTAATTGTTTCTTCTGTCAGGTCGCTTTGCTCGCAAACACGGTTGCACACTTATCCACTGGTGGGTGAGTTGGCAAACAAGATGCTGCTGACACAGAGACCCATATAAGGTGAAGCACATGCTGTTTATTTACACAAGTAACAGAGCACTAAGACAATGTGTACTTCCCCGACCATTTCTATTCTAAACTACTCATTAACATTGTAGCCTGTGCTGCACAGCAATTGGGTAATATGGTCACATGGTCAATCTGCTCACATTCTCTTAAAGGTGTATTGCACCTCAGATTAACGCAGTAAATAGTTAATTATTAATAGTTTAAGAGTGATTAATAATAATAAAAACAAAAAAACTACTGCGGATGCTGGAAATCCAAAACAAAAACAGAATTACCTGGAAAAACTCAGCAGGTCTGGCAGCATCGGCGGAGAAGAAAAGAGTTGACGTTTCGAGTCCTCACGACCCTTCAACAGAACAATGTGAAGCCTGATCCTACCTTTCTACCTATTTACACTTGTCTTTTTTGTAAAATGTGCTTGTAAAACAAAACAAAAACAGAATTACCTGGAAAAACTCAGCAGGTCTGGCAGCATCGGTGGAGAACAAAAGAGTCGACGTTTCGAGTCCTCACGACCCTTCAACAGATTAATAATAGTTTTGTGGGCGGGGCCAGTTTCCAGCATGTAAACCTTCACAAATGATCTCGAGATTCTGTGAACACTATTTGTGTTTAAAGTCCTGTGATCATTTGCAGCGGTTATGCCGTTATCAGGGTAATTACACCAAGGAAACGGGCACAATTAATCGAGCAGAAATTCAGGGTTGTCAGCATTCTGTCCAACAGGTATAGAGTAACAACATCACCATCTATTAGTGTTTCACCATCCAGCACAGCCTACATTTTACACGAGAGATTTAATTAATACAGGAAAAAGGCACTGGCTTCCATGCATGGTTAACCGACAGACTGAAGGAGAACTATTCCATACCAGCACAGCCAACAGCATGTGGAATTAAGCATATTTAAGCTATAATCAGAACATCCATATTTGGAAGAGAAGACTCACATTTATAATAAATACGATTATAATACTTACTTTACAATCGTCACAATGTTGGTTTTATTATATACTGCAGAACGTGTCTTCAGAAAATAGGAAGGTTTGGGGGAATTTTAATGTGGATCAGCCCGTGAGTCTAGGTATACGTGGTTGGGGGATTTAAGTCCACTGAAAATGCCAGTGCATCCGACAGCTGATTCCAACCTGCCAACTTCTGGGTTTAACTGGAGCATGTTTGGCTGGTTCTGCAGAATTTCCTCAAGAGACATGGGTCAGCTAATAACACATATTAATAGTTTAATTAGAGAGGGTGGCCAACCTACCACCTTCCCGGACTTGTCCCTGTATTACAGGGGCAAGGAAGGCATGAGGCAGCCTTCCAGCCCCTTAGGCCTATTAATGGCAGCTTTCGCTGCAGAGGCTAAATGCAGGCAGGAAGAGGGTTTACCTCCTTTGTGGGGAGGGGGAATGTCTCCTGTGCCCATTGGGGGTGCCTCCTCAAGATCATACCCACCCCCATCTGTGCCACCCAACTTGGGCTCTAAAACCAGATCGCTCCTCCACACCCCCCCACAACTAGGGTCACAAAAATGCCCGGGCTTACCTGAAGACCAGATCCATCTTCAGTTCTTCTCAGACTCCTTGTAGTCACAGCAGTGGCCATTGCTGTGTTCTGGCGCTGCTGGGACTACAGAACTGTCAGCCAATCTGATTAGCCAGCAGCTCTTGAGAGTGGGAATTCCTATCCCTGAGCAGCAGAAGTCCCACTTTTAACTCATTAAGTGTATTGTCCCCGTGAGGGAGCAAGATTTAAAGTCGGCATGGTGCTGACCAACATTTTAAACCCGGGGGTGGGGGGGGGGGGGGCGGTGGGGGGCGGCGGCGAGGAATAGGTCCCCCCACACCAGCCCCCCTTCCGTAAAATTCATCCCATTAAGTCCTTAAGTCCTTGAGGCTCTTAAGTAGCTAATTAAGGGCCAATTAAGAGCTTCATCCCACAACTGCTGGACAATACCAGTGGTGGGGGGGGTTGCTGGATGCCCATGTGGAGGCCTACAGGTATACCCTGGTGGTCTCTGGGCAAGCTTATTGAGGCCCTTCCGAACGGGCACATTGTGAATAGCTCCCTCATTGGGAAGGGCCTTCCCCACTGAAAGAACCACCCCTGCCATACGCAACGATCCCCCCATCCCACCACTTACCTGGGCCTGTCAGTCAGGTCCTGGAGGTCCCTCCCCTCTCACCTCTCATTAGTGGCTTCCAGTGATGGTTTTCGTCTGGGGTTTGTTGCAGTCCCAGCAGTGGCCACTGCTGCCAGTGGCAACACTGGGACTTGAGGTGAGGGCCTGCTGATTGGCTGTAGCCCTTGTTTGCCTTTAAAGGCAAATCACCTGGCTAATCACCTGATAGCCACTTAATTCTATCAGTGCTTCCAGTTATGGCCATGGTGGGATGCCACTGTCTTCCTGGCAGGTGGGTGGCATGGTGGCAGGCCACTGTCACCGCCATTAACTTCTGCCCTGGAACCTCAGGTTGGAAAATTGATTCCATTTGCGGTGTCATCTGTTAATTATGGAGATCAGGGAATGGTGAAGACATAGGAAGAATTAATGAAGGGGCTAAAATTCATCACTGGAAGGACATCTGAATCGCGGAATAACAGCATTATTACAGCACAGAAACTGGAAGCCATTTAGCTCATTGTGTCCTCACCAGCCCTTCGAATGAGAAATTCATCTAGAGCCATTCCCCAACCTTCTCCTCATAACTCTATGCATTCTTCCTTTTTATATAACTATCTAATTCCCTTTTGAATAGCTTGATTGAACCTACCTCCGCTGTGCTCTCAAGCAGTGCGTTCCAGACCCCAACCACACGCTGTGTGAAAAAGGAACGCAAGCTCCAACAACTCATCGACACCAACACCCATCTGGGACCCTCCACCCCTGCTTGTCCCTCCGTCCTCACCCCATCTTCCAATCCCAGCCCCAGCCGCGTATTCACTATAACCCCTGACCTTCCCCTCTCCGATGCTGAACGTTCAGTGCTCAGCAAAGGACTTAGTTTCATACCCTTACGCCCTCATCTCAATGAATTTCGGGCTCGGCATGATGCTGAACTCTTCTTCCGCCGTCTTCGTCTCCGTGCTCACTTCTTTGGGCAGGAGTCCTCTCCCCGTTCAACGGATCCTTTTACCCACCTCCAATATTCTCCCTCCACTTGGACCCCTCCCTCTGGATTCTTACCTTCTCTTGATCTTTTCATTGAGAACTGTCGGCGTGACATTAGCCGTCTCAATTTCTCTGCTCCTCTCACCCATTCTAATCTGTCTCTCTCTGAACTCACTGCACTCCGTTCTCTCAGGTCCAACCCCAACATTGTCATCAAACCCGCTGACAAGGGTGGTACTGTTGTTGTCTGACGCATTGACCTCTACCTCACGGAGGCTGAGCGTCAACTCGCAGACATTTCCTCCTACCTCTCCCTGGACCATGACCCCACCACAGAACATCAAGCCATTGTTTCCAGGACTGTCACTGACCTCATCTCCTCTGGAGATCTTCCTCCCACAGCTTCCAACTTGATAGTCGCCCAACCTCGGACGGCCCGCTTCTACCGCCTACCCAAAATCCACAAACAGAACTGTCCTGGCAGACCGATCGTGTCAGCCTGTTCCTGCTCCACGGAACTCATTTCTCGTTATCTTGACTCCCTTCTCTCTCCCCTTGTCCAGTCCCTTCCCACCTACATCCGTGATTCCTCTGACACCTTACGTCACATCAACAATTTCCAGTTCCCTGGCCCCAACCGCTTCCTCTTCACCATGGATGTCCAATCCCTCTACACCTCCATCCCCCACCAGAATGGTCTGAGGGCCCTTAGCTTCTTCCTTGAACAGAGGCCCCAACAATCCCCATCCACCACTACTCTCCTCCGTCTGGCTGAACTTGTTCTCACACTGAACAATTTCTCCTTTAACTCCTCTCACTTCCTCCAAATAAAAGGTGTGGCTATGGGTACCTGCATGGGCCCCAGCTATGCCTGTCTCTTTTTGGGGTATGTGGAACATTCCTTGTTCCAGTCCTACTCCGGCCCCCTCCCACAACTCTTTCTCCGGTACATCGATGATTACTTCGGTGCTGCTTCATGCTCTCGTCGGGACCTGGAAAAATTTATTAATTTATTAATTTTGCTTCCAATCTCCACCCCTCCATCATCTTCACATGGTCCATCTCTGACACTTCTCTTCCCTTCCTTGACCTCTCTGTCTCAATTTCTGATGATAGACTGTCCACCAATATCCATTACAAGCCTACCGACTCCCACAGCTACCTCGACTACAGCTCCTCACACCCCACTTCTTGTAAAGACTCCATCCCATTCTCTCAGTTCCTTCGCCTCCGTCGCATCTGTTCTGATGACGCTACCTTCAAAAACAGCTCCTCTGACATGTCCTCCTTCTTCCTTAACCGAGGTTTCCCATCCACGGTCATTGACAGGGCCCTCAACCGTGTCCGGCCCATATCCCGCGCATCCTCCCTCACGCCTTCTCCTCCTTCCCAGAAACATGATAGGGTCCCCCTTGTCCTCACTTATCACCCCACCAGCCTCCGCATTCAAAGGATCATCCTCCGCCATTTCCGCCAACTCCAACATGATGCCACCACCAAACACATCTTCCCTTCACCCCCCCTGACGGCATTCCGTAGGGATTGTTCCCTCCGGGACACTCTGGTCCACTCCTCCATCACCCCCTACTCCTCAACCCCCACTTATGGCACCTCCCCATGCCCACGCAGAAGATGCAACACCTGCCCCTTCACTTCCTCTCTCCTCACCGTCCAAGGGCCCAAACACTCCTTTCAAGTGAAGCAGCATTTCACTTGCATTTCCCCTAACTTAGTCTACTGCATTCGTTGCTCCCAATGCGGTCTCCTCTACATTGGAGAGACCAAACGCAAACTGGGCGACCGTTTTGCGGAACACCTGCAGTCTGTCCACAAGAAAGACCCAAACCTCCCTGTCGCTTGCCATTTTAACACTCCACCCTGTTCTCTTGCCCACATGTCTGTCCTTGGCTTGCTGCATTGTTCCAGTGAAGCCCAACGCAAACTGGAGGAACAGCACCTCGTCTTCCGACTAGGCACTTTACAGCCTTCCGGGCTGAATATTGAATTCAACAACTTTAGATCTTAAACTCCCCCTCCCCCCATCCCCACCCCATTTCTCCACCCCCCTCTTTTTTTTTCAATAATTTATATAGATTCTTCTTTCCCCACCTATTTCCATTATTTTTAAATCTAAAACTAAAACCTTGTTAGTCTGTTCACCCCACCCCCACTAGAGCTGTACTTTGAATATCCTGTCTTCCATTCTTAATTAGCACTTTTCTTAGACAAATATCACCACCTTCAACACCTCTTTGACCCTTTTGTCTGTGACATCTTTTGATTATCTGCTCCTATCACTGCTTATCTCCACAATCACCACACCCTCAACGTCTCTCTTCCCCCCCCCGCCCCTCCCCCCCCCACCCACCTTAAACCAGTTTATATTTCTCCCTTCTCCTAACTATGCTTCAGTTCTGCCGAAGGGCCATGAAGGCTCGAAACGTTAACTGATTTCTTCTCCGCCGATGCTGCCAGACCTGCTGAGTTTTTCCAGGTAATTCTGTTTTTGTTTAAGATCTTCCTCATGTCGCTTTTGCTTCTTTTGTTAATTACTTTAACTCTGTGCCCTCTCGTTCTAGATCCTTTCACGAGTGGGGATAATTTCTCCCTATCTACCCTCTTCAGGCCCCTTGAGGAGGGTGGGTGAATACTATGCTTCACCAATGGTGTCCTCAGTCTCACATGGATATTCACCATCTAAAGGCTAATGACCCACCTCCTTCAACAGCTCCACATTTTTCTACATTGCACAGTAATGTTGTGTAGTCTTTAGCAAATCACAATGGTATTTGACACTTTGGCTGGGTGGAAGCCAGACACAATTAAAATATTAGAATCACGGCTTCTTTTTTCATTCACAAGATGTGGGTATTTCTGGCAAAGCCAGCATTGTTGCCCAACCCTAATTGCCCTTGAAACTGAATGGCTTGCTAGGCCATTTCAAAGGCCAGTTAAGAGTCAACCACATTGCTGTGGATGTGAAGTCACATGTTGGCTGGATTCCCTTCCCTAAAGGACATTAGTGAACCAGATGGGTTTTCCAACAATTGTTTCATGGTCACAGTTACTGAAACTGGCTTTATATTCCAGATTTATTAACTGAATTCAAATTTCACCAGCTGCCATGGTGGAGTTTGAACCCATGTGCCCAGAGTATTAGCCTGGGCCTCTAGGTTACTAGACATTACTGCTATACCACCTTATGGCATGCTCAGTGAGGGTCTTCATTGATTCATGGACCACAGTTAGGAGCTGATGATGTGAAGGGTGGATCTATCAACTCTCAGCCCCCTTATCATCAGGTCTGGAGCCCTGATTTACTTCATGCCTGCTGTAGCAAGCACACCCACTATGGTCAGCTCAGATATGATGCACTTCCAGTAGCAGGCTCATTTCATTCATTTGCAGGAGTGATATAAATGGGGATCTGGCGCCATAACAAAGCTGGAAAATCAAGGTAGTGGAAACTGAAAGGGAAAGACCCACATTTAAAACTAAAAGTGTAATCTGTTGGTTGTTCCGTTCAGTGAAACATTCTTGACTCAATGGTCCATGTCAGCTTGAGAACAAACTGATCACTCAGTCTTTTTTTGCTTTGCTTTGGTTCACTGCTGGCGTTTTATTTCTGTTCCAGGTCTTAGTTGGCAACGAAACAGAGAAGGAACATGGATAACTCTGAATGATGAATGGATACAACAACAACAACCAGCAGACACCAGATTCTAATCAACAGGTAAATCATGCAGGCTGACAGGGTGATATCTATTTGCATTAATAGAATGCAGCATCTCCCTTGTCCGGCCAGGAAAGGAATACGATCGATGAGTTAAATGGTCAGGCCTGTTACCTCTTATCTTACTCTTCAAGCAGGAAAGTAGTGGATACGTTTCTGTGGGCTGTGGATGGGAGTGAGTTATGGAACTAACCCTGTAGGCTTGTGATGCTGAAAGTTCCAAGCGCACACAAGAATGCCCATCATGTCCTTGGGATCTCCTCCTGATATTTTGTTGCTATCAGAGTCTCCTGGGTTGTGACTCAATCCAAGGTGTTCTGCTTGTCAATAAGGAACTTCCTCAATTGGTTGCAGATGCATGTAGTGGACTCCTCCCACTTCATCTTCTCATATGTAGAGAAACCATCTCTACCTCTCTGTGCATGATATCTATGCCCCTGAATCATTGTTCATGAAAGGCTTATATGGGTCCTAAGGCTTCACCCAAGGCCGGTCATTTCACAACCAGCCATGGAGCAATGAGACTTGGCCTTCTTCTGCTCTCAGGTTTTTATTCACGCTGGTATTCAGCGCTATACCCAGTGAAAACCAGTCTGACTCACTAACTACTCGTTGCTGGGTGAGTTGTGTCCAGAGTGGTGCTGGGGCAATGGGAGTTGAAGATGTAGCACGAATTGTAATTGTACCAATGGCTTTGACCCAAATTCTGGAGATGGGGCCTTTGGCTTTGGATGAGAACAGAGAGGAATTCACCTCCAGCATGTTTCTGTCATGAAACAGAACCGAGGAATTTGGGGAAATTGTTTCCTCAGTTTACACTGACCTTATTCCAAAGCTATTTATGATCCAGTCACTGGAGAAGCGAGCGCCGGCCTCTCTCTCTGCAGATTGCATGAAGGATAACAAGTAATTCAAAGCTGTAGGGCGGAATCGTCCTAGATTTGGTAATGGGTGTGAAAAAAGACATTTTACCCGCCGGACGCAATGGTGGGACTTCCAACTGTATTGTCCCCTTCCCGGTGCATCCCGCCTCATTAATAATGCACCACGGGAAACACTCCAGATTGCTGACATGCCATGCTGTGACACCAGCACTTCTTCGCTCTAGGCCCCATATTAAATGCACACCAGAGCACAGTCTACTTCATGTATACAGACCAGGACTGCTCCAGGCCACAGGTGGCCCCGAAAGCAAGGAAGACACAGCCCCAAATTGAGTGACACCTCCCTGGGGCGCATGCTGGCACAATGGAAGGCTGCCACGATGTCCTCTACCTACTCTGGCCGCTGGAGCTCCATCCAAGTTTTCAATCTGGCCTGGAAGGTGGTGGCAGTGGCGGTCAGCTCCACCGGAGCACAGAGGAGGTCAGCCCTCCAGTACAGGAAGAGGATGAATGCTCTCATCCATTCTGCCAGGCTAAGTCAACCACCTCATCACACTCAACACCCAAACCCATCACACATTCACAGGGATCTCACACCTCAAGGGACAACGCCACTAGCTCTGACATACACCCTCACATCTCCATCAGGCTCACATCCTTTTGAGCCTGTGCCCTCATCCTGCCCATGGCTCCGCTCACCACACGACCATTCCATGCAGTGCCATGCACCCTGCTCACACTCTCTTAATCTGTTTTCATGCAGGAGAAACTGGCTCACATCAGCAGGGAGAGGTCTGAGACCGGGGTGGAGTGGCCCACATTAGGCCCCACACTCTCTTTAAAGAGCGTGCCATCGTGCTGGCTGGTAATGATGTGGACCATGCCTGTGGCGATGGTGAAGTCAGCACCAAACACCCTCATGAGGATCTGGCATCCCATCATCCCTCTCTCAACCTACCTGTGAGTGCTTTCTCTCCTGCTTTTGACACTGCTGCCATACACTACTTATCTCTACTTTGGTTCACAGGGAACTCTACCAAGTGACCAACACCCTCAGCCAGCCAGACCCTCAGATTATCCACTTCCTCACCTCCAGCCAAGAGGACACCTCCTGCATTGAAGAACTGGAAATAAGCAGCCTGGAAGACCTGTCACAGCGCTTACCCACACCCTCCACCAATGCAGAGACACGCATCTCGGTAGGACCTAGATCTAGAGCAGGCTAGGGTTCGCAATCTGGTGGTCACTGCATGGACACTTATCCGTAGCAGTGGGAGGAAAGTTCAGCCGAGCTCCCCGGCACTCGGAGGACTGCTGGGGAAGAGGCACCTGTGAGGACTGAGTCAGGTGACTAACCTCTTGGTTCAGCCTTCCAATTCATCATGGAGAGTCAGCAGAAGGCAGGGGAACATCACGCAGAGCTGTTGGAAGCCCTCAACAGAGTGGCACATGAGTCAGTGGATTGCATCTGCCTACTCTCTGATGAAATGGTGCCAATATATGTGCGCGTATGGTGGTCTCCATGGGAAGGATGGCGGATGCCATAGAGACCCTGGTGCAACAAAACATGGAGATGTGTGCAGACCTGCACTCCATATTGGTAGCCATGGGTAAGTCCCTGTAGTGGCAATACAAGGGGGAAACGGGGCACCTCGACGACCCTTCAGATGCTCCTTCGCCTCAAGGAGTCAGGTGGGGCTCGCGGACACCCAAAGGGAGGAGGAGCAGCAGCTGGACACACCTTGGATCATCGACTCAGGAATCTCAGAGGCTGTCCGCTCCCTCAAAGTTCCCTTTGGTTGTGACCCCCTCAACCTCACCCACTGTCACCACAGAGGGAGCATCTGGCCCACAGCAGGTCAGCCAAAGCAAGTGCTCACTTTCGATTTCTGTGAAATGGTAATTGTCAAGTTTCTCATTAGCTCCCTTGTCCTTTCCCCTCCCCCAATCGCCCATGTCCTTTCCCCCGTCACTGTGGACTCCCCGTTGGGACATTCCAATTCCCCTCTGTCACCTACCAACCCAAACTTTTGTCAATCCAGCATGTCGAGGTGAACATGCACATTCCCTGCCTTCTTGGGAATCCCATCCCATCCACATTGACTTCCCCAACCTCCTCCTTCCCATCCCTAGGGTCTGTGTCCACCTCCGAGTTCCCACTAATCACCCTTACTGTCCCTTCTACCATTACCAATGCAACCTCACCCTCCCACCCTACCGGCTCCCTCTGCCCCCTCTCACACTCATCATTCCCTCTTACCATGCCTACTCTCAGTCCACTCCATAGGAGGCAGTCGTTGATATCACAGACCCCTCCCTTGCACGTTCACCGGGACATCACCCTCCCTTGCTCCCTCGTGCCCCTCACTCCCTCCTCCCCCTTACTCCCTCCTTCCCCCAGACACCTTCTCCTCTCCAAACTCCCTCCTCCTCCTGGAAACCTTCCACTCTCCCTCCCTTACACCTTCCTGCACCCCCTTACGCCTACCTCCCAACTTGTAGCATTCTTCCCCACTACACCCTCTCCTCCCCCAGTATGCCCTTGTCCTGTACTCCCTCCTCGCCCCTCCCAACCTCACCCTCTCAATACCTTCACCTCGTCCCCCTGACACCTTCGTCCTCTCCTCCCAACTTTACCCATTCCCCCTTATCCCCATGGTACACCTTCCTCTCCCACTCACAGCTGGACCTTCCTCTCCCTTGCCTCGCTGATCATCCAGAGCAGCCCCTGGCCAAGACCATGATGTTCCAAAGCAGACCTAATGCATCCATGGAGACCTCCCAACTTCCGTGAGCTGCTTCACGGGGGCAGCCATGTGCATGAGGAGCCACCCAGCAATGGATGCCTGTGTTCCTCCAGGGACTGGTAGCTGTAGCGCTCCAGCATCTGCTTTTACTCGGATGTCTGCGATCTGAGCAAGGCCCTAACGGAAAGTCCTGACTTCTGCATGTCTCCCCTGTCCAGATATGTTCTGGGCTGATGTGTATTCCTACCGGGAGAATGGTAAATCGTGTGTGGGGAGACAACTCCGGTCGGGCCTCAGTTTGCATCCCATTACCGGGACATCGGTCTCCAGCAGGATTCGCATTCCGCCATTGCGGACACCATCGGATGATCCTGTCGTGATTTCAAACGCCAGCCAGCCGGATTGCTCTGTTTTTGAATTTTGTCAGAACTTTGAATTCCAGCATCCTTCCACCTGTCTGTGACCTTTCCCTCCTGTTGTGAGCCAGTTTGTCCTGCATGGATAGAGATGGGGAGAGTGTATCAGGATGCCTGCCGGGTCAGATGATAAGTATGCCTGGCCTGTGTGGGTGGTGAGTGGTCCCATGGACGGGATGAGGACAATGACGATGTGTGTGAAATAGTGAATGGTGATGTCCCTTGCACTGGCAAGTGAGGGCTCTGAGGATGTGTGGTGGGTTTGTGAGTGTGAGAGTTGCCAGTGATGAAAAGAGTGACTGACCCTGGTGGAACAGAGAAGATCATTCATCCTCTTGCTGCACTGGGTGGCTGTCCTCCTCTGCAGGGTGTTTGTGCTGACCACCGCTGCCACCGCCTCCCAAGCTGGGTTGGTGACTTTGCTGCGCATCCTGCGGTCAGAGTGGGAGTAGAGCACATCTCGGCGGCCACCACGGCATCCGGCAGTTGCTCGAGCGACCCATTGTTGAAGCGGGGGGCTGCAGTCTTCTTGCCTTTGCTGGCCATGTCTCCAAGGCAGCAGTGGTGAGCTGGAGGCGATGAGTGCTTTGCTGCCAGCTGCCCTTTAAAGATGGCGGCCAGAATGCTGCAACAGCAGGGTGATGGCGAGTAGGCGTATGAGAGCCCGCCTGCCATGGAGATGGCGTGTTTTGCAGGAATAAATGTATAATGAGGCAGGAAGATACGCCATTTTGGCGTGAAAATCCACCATTTTCATCGGCGGGTAGGACTCCATTTTACCTGCCCGCTACCACACTTAGTGTAATTCTGGGAAAATTCCGCCCACTGTTTCTAAACTTCACCTGGCTAGGCCACACATTTCATCATCTTTCCTTTGAAAACAATGTCGTCTTGTTTATTTAAAAATGCAAATGTCCTTTTACCTTACATTCTAAACTTCCCCCATGTTTACATCAAGGCCTTCAGAACAGCTGCCTTTAGTCCAATTCAGTCATGCACACACACACACACACACACACACACGTACACACACGTACACATGTGTGTGCGTGCATGCACATACACACACACACATACACACATGTACACACACATGTGCGTGCATGCCACATACACACACACGCAAACACACATGTATTCATGCATGCGTGCGCATGTACACACCCTACACACTATTACTCTATTTTACAATAAGCTCCAATAACATTATGAGAATTATTATATCTTCCTGACACTACTGGTCTTAAGTCAAGTGTTGTTTACCCTTATTTAAATGGCATCACGGGGAGAAATGCTACATCTGAAAGGCTACACTACTTTAACGAGTGGACAGTATGAAATTTTTGTGAGCTTTCAGGATTGATTTATATAAAGTTCACCTGCAGTTGAAGGGGATCTAACTGTTTCTCATTATGCACAGGAGCTGGCAAGTGGATTCCAGACTCCCTTCTCCCGGGATTCATTGGGATTCCCCTTATTTTTGGCAGATGGTGATGGCGATGAATAGGAAGCTCTTCTGGACCAACGGTGTGTTCATGTCGCACAGCCTGGCAACTGGTGGAGGTCTGGGACCGGGGGACACAGCATGTGGAAGTGCTCTGAAAAGGAAGGGGCAGGTGGGGCATGAGGGCCCAGGAGAGGATGAGCACCCATCACCAACAATCTGATTGGGAGATGTTAAAGCCATTTGGCAAACATTAAAAACAAACTGTGCTCATGAACATAGCAGACCACATCCTCCCACCATCATCACTGACCCATGAAATTATACATTAACACTCATGTCATGCAAAACAAAACACTTCTGTCCTGGGAGCAGCATTTGTCAGCCAAGGAGAGCACTTATAGATTAATGAATGAAACTGGCTCCCAGCAAACAATGCCTGGTGTTATATTCATTATTGTCCGTCCACAGAAGTGTCCCTGAATCTAGTATCTGTTTCCATGTTGTTTTTAGCTCCTATCTATGGGGGAATGTTGTCTAACTGATCTGGCGTTTCCCAGTGAAATCTGCCCACCCATGATGGGGGTGGCAACATGTCCATATAATGATGTTCTGTTGGATAGCAAAGAATCTTAACACTTTATTTCTTGTAAGCTTAAATATGTTACTATTTCTGTTTTACTCGCTCCTCTTCCTCCATGTCTAGCAAAGTCAGTTGTGCTGGTACACCCATGGTTCTACCAGTGGGAAAAAAAGACAGTAAAAATTGGGAAATAAAAACACTAGTCTGAATTGGCCTTGTGCACATTAAAATGGAACACCAGTAAAAACTAGGAAATAAGTGTCATGGTCCGAGCTGTTTTTTCCTTCTGGGCTGGTTTTATTGAAAGACTCCACTTCATCCCATTTCATTATCTAGCCTCTCCTTTACTCGCCTGTCAAACTGTGCTGACTTCTATTCCTATCTTCCCTTCAGCCTCAATTGTGGAAAATTAATCTTGCGTCAATTAAGAAAATCCTGAGTTAGTTTTAATATTCACTTTTAATGCCTAATTAAAAGAAGTACAGTCTCTCCACTGGAGTTTATCTATTAAAATGTTCCATACCTATTTAATTCAAAGATGAGGTCAAATTTAGAAGCCATTTCATTAACTCTGAAACATAAGGTAACAGCTGCATAATTTGTGTGGGCATCTAATGCACAAAGAAACATGGATCTAGATACTTGGCCATGCAGCACTCTTTTTTTGGACACTAAGTGAGATTATAAAGCTCCAATATCGTGGGCAGGGAGCACATTAAGAGCCAGGCCTGCACGGCCACCATATTGACGAAGGCCAAAAAATTGGCACTGTCCAGGCCTGAAGCCCTCAGAGATCTTTTGCACATGCAACTGAAGAACTAAATGCCTGTTTGAGGCCTGGAATTCAACATTGGCTTACAGGCCTAATCCACAACCAGCCAGTTAGGATTTTCAAATTGCATGGTTTCCCCCCACTGACTACACATTCAAAAATCACAAGCTGCTGCCCAATTAACACCACTAACCCACATCCACCCCTGGCTCAGTTCATAGCACCCTCGCCTTTGAATCAGAGGGTTGTGGGTTCATGTCCCACTCCCGGAAAACCAAGAACTATGATTGTACTCAAAAGAAGTTGCAATCTGTGACTGTTGATAACTCGAAAGAGTTTACCCCCCCCAACCCTGTCAATTGTCAATGCTACCCACCCGATCACTGCCACTTCTATCCCTTCTAATTAATGTCACCACATGCCCACAATCACCAGGGATACCCACCCCACCCCCACGATCACTGCCGTTAGCCACCCCACTGATTGCCACTGTTATTCTCCAATCGATCACTGCTTCTCCCTCCTCCAATCAGTGCTGCATCCTTGCTGATCACCAGTATACCCCAATCAATCATTGCCACTACATCCATTTTATTGTGCATATCTCAGCAATACAGCATAACAGCAGGTTCACCCACTCGTGGCCTACTTAAGAGTTGTTAGGTATCAATTCCAAGCACCAACTGGTTAGACTAAACATTAATCAAAGAAAGAGTTATAATTATCTTTGGCTAGGCCTTTAGCATTGGAAACATATCAAAAACCATTAGAAAATGAACAAGTGTTAATTTAACATTTTCAGTAAGTAAAGCTGCTGTAAAAGGGGTAAGGGTTGGATGGGCACAACGTTCAGAGGTAGAGGAGAGTTAGCAAGATACTTAGAATCAATAGAGAAATCCAATCAAGTAGGAGTTTGAAACCGAGAAAGAAATTTAGATCAGTCAAAAAAGGCCTGTCCAGTTCGCACAGTAGAATCATTACAGAGTGAGTGGAACAATCGGCACTAGGTTCCGAAGCAGAGTCAGAGGGTGGAATTTTCCATTTTTGAGACTAAGTGCAGGGCGGGTGGGTCTCATGCACCTTTCCTGCTTGGTGATAGGGCGGGAATTCGCATCCGATTTCACACTCGATAGCTAATTAAACATGCATCAGCGAGTAGCTCTATGAATCACATGGTGAAGCAGGCGCTGATTCATCCATCCCGCCATTACCTAATGGGGTCAAAGATCAGGGCACCATATTTAAATGCTACCAGAACACACATATTCACTCTCTCCAGCCCAGCTGTGTGGAGGAGACATCTCATTCCAGCTGCGTCCAAGAAGAAAGCTGCCCTGAGGATCAGCAATGACTCCCTTGAGGCCCTCATCTGTGGAATCTGCCAGCACCAGGATGTCCTGTACCCAACGGATAGCTCCAGGAGGCCCATAGGCATCACCATGCCAGTCTGGGAGGCGGTTGCAAGAGAGGTCAGCTCGCTGGGTACCTGCCTGAGAAACACAATCCAGTGCAGGAAGAGGATGAGTGATCTTGTCTGCTCTGCCAGGGTAAGTCAACATTCAGCTCACTCCAATCTCACACTCTCACAATGGCATCATGAACTGAAAGGATCACGCTGCTCAGGGGTCTCACCCAATAGTAGTGGGAGACACATCAACTGATTGACTCACGGGCACTTTAGCATCACCAGCATCTCGTCTATCATGCTGCACAAACTCCATCCTCGGCCCTTACTGGGGAGGGCTCTGCATACTCAATAGACATACACGCTCCCCAGCCTCTCCTCCATCTCTTCTCATCACATTCCATCCATTTGTCTTCATGCAGGCCAAGCTTGTCCACAACAAGAGGGAGAGATCGCAGACTGGAGGAGGGATGGCCAACATCCTGGAGACAACATTCAAGCAGTATGCTACCAAGTTGGCGGAGGACAGAGACTGCTCTTGTGAGGGAAGGTGAGATCGGCCTCCCCAGCAAGTCAGTACAGATGATCCTTCCATGAGTTGATCACATCCTGATATTCCCAGGCCACTTCAGAATGGGAAGCTGAGGAGCCGCTGGAAGAAGACCTGTCACTGCATTAACCTGCACCCTCCACCAGCTCAGAGACACACACCTCGGTGGATCCTAGTTATAGAGTAGGCTCGGGGTCACATTCTGGGGAACACCGCACAGACACGTCTCCACAGCAGTCAGAGGCAGTGACAGCCCAGGTCTCTGGCACTTGGAAGACTGCTGGAGATCAGGCAACCACTGAGTCTGAGTCAGATGATGAGCCTCTGGAAACGGCCATGGCACACATGCTGGGAATGCAACGACAGTCAATGGAAAATCAGGTAGAATTGTGAGAATCAGTCAACAGGCTAGAGTGAAGGATGGAGGAGCCCATCTGTGTTCTCCCTGATGTTGTAGCTCCAATGTACGAGCGTCTCGAGGTCTCGATAGAAATGGTGGCAGCCGCCTTGGAGACCTTGGTCCAACAGATCCAGCCAGACTTGCGCTCCAGCCTGTATTCCATCGCTATAGGCATTGGTGGATAGGCAAGGAGGAGCCCCTTCTCCTCAGGGAATCAGGCAGGGGCCCTGGGACACCCACAGGGGAGAGGACCAAGCTGGATACCTCGGAGCCATCCATCCAGATGACTGAGAGTTTCGAACCTTATCTAATGCCCTCTGCCTGTGACCCCATCACCTCCAGCTGTATAGGCCAAGGAGGGTGCACCTACAACACAGCAGGGGACCCAAAGAAGGCCGGGACCCTCCAGCTCTCAGCCCTCCAGAGGATGCTTGCCAAAGTCATCAAAGACAACAGGGCATAGCAGTCAGCAGGCTGCCTCCACCTCTGCTGTGGATGTTGGGATGCACTTAGACATAACGAGGTTGACATAGGTAGAGTTAGAAAAATTAAGAAACTTTGACATCACTTCTGGGTCATGGGTGTTCAATCACTACATATATCGTGCATCTTTATATATACATTTGCTGTTCATGAGAGTGGTCTCACCATTTGAAAGTGCCGTGCATATGCATCTATGTGCCTTCTTATTGCGAGGGTGAGCCATACTCCCACGCAGTGATCACCTCCCTTTGTGAGCCTCACATACATGTGAAGTCTACCTGACTCATGATAGTCACTCTACCCTTGTGTTATGTCAGGGAGATGTGTCAAACACTTTACTGGAAATGTCTGCAAAATGCGTCAGTAACCAAATTCCTTACAGGATAGCATGGAATTAGGCATCCTCGCTAACCTTGGAGGGGTATCACGGAATCACAGAATCTTAACGGCACAGAATTTGGCTCATCATGCCTGCATTGGCTCTCCAAATGAGCATTATAACCTAGTGTCTTTGCCCTGCCTTTCCCCTGTCCCCTTGCACACTGTATCTATTCAAATAATCATCTAATGTCCTCTTGAATGCCTTGATTGAACCTGTCTCCACCACACTTCCATGCAGTGCATTCCAGACCTGAACAACTCATTGAGTGAGAAAGATCTTTCTCACATCACACTTGCTTCTTTTGCAAATGACTTTAAATCTGTGCTCTCTTGTTCTTGATCCTTTTACAAATGGGAACAGCTTCTCCCCACCTACTCTGTCGAGCTCCCTCGTGATTTTGAACATTGCTATCAAATCTCTTAGCCTTCTTCTCTCCAAGGAGAACAGTCCCAACCTCTCCAATCTATCCTCATAGCTGAGGTTTCTCATCCCTGGAACCATTCTTGTAAATCTCTTCTGCACTCTCTCCAATGTGTTCACATCCTTCCTATAACATGGTGTCCAGAACTGTACACAATACTCCAGCTGAGGTCTAACAAGTGTCTTATATAAATTCAGCATAACTTCCTTACTCTTGTACCCTATGCCCCTATTAATAAAGCCCAGGATAGTATATGCTTTATTAACTGCTCTCTCCAACTGTCCTGCCACCTTCAATGATCTATGCACAAAAATGCCCACATCTTTCTGCTCCTGCACCCCCTTCAAAATTTCACCCCTTTTTTTATATTGTCTGTCCACGTTCTTCCTACCAAAATGCATCACCTCACACTTCTCCGCATTGAATGTCATCTGTCACCTATCTGCCCACTCCACCAACATGTCTATGTCTTCTTGAAGTTCCACACCATCCTCCTCGTAGTTTACAACACTCCCAAGCTTCGTATCATCCACAAACTTTGAAATTGTCCCCTGCACACCAAGATCTAGATCATTAATATATATCAGGAAAAGCAAGGGCCCCAATACGGACCCCCAGGGAACTCCACTACAAACCTTCATCCAGCCCAAAAAATGTCCATTGACCATTACACTTTGCTTCCTATTTTTCAGCCAATTTTATATCCACAGTGCTACTGTGCTTTTTATTCCATGAGCAAAAACTTTTCTCACAAGCCGGTTGTGTTGCACTGTATCAAATGCCTTTTCAAAGTCCATGTACACCATATCAACAGCATTACCCTCATTGAACTTTTCTGATACCTCTTCAAAAAACTCCAGTTAAACATGATTTCCCCTTTAGAAATCCATGCTGGCTCTTCTTTATCAACCCATATTTTTCCATGTGACTACTAACTCCGTCCCAAGTAATTGTTTCTAGAATCTTGACCACCACTGAAGTTAAACTGACTGGTCTGTAATTGCTGGGCTTATCCTCACAACCTTTTTTGAACAAGGGCATAATGTTTGCAATTCTCCAGTCCTCTGGCACCACCCCTGAGTCTAGGGAAGGCTGAAAGATTATGGCCAGTGCCCCTGCAATTTCTACTCTCATTTCCTTCAATATTGTTGGGTGCATCCCTGCCAGTCCTGGGGATACCTTGTCAAGTACCGACAGTCTATTCAACACTTCCTCCTTATCAATTCTGAATCCTTCTAATGACAGAGTTTCCTTGTCTGTCACTATGGCCTGGGTAGCATTTACCTCCTTGGTAAAGACGGAAGCAAAGTATTCATTTAATAACTCAGCTATGGCCCCTTCACCCATGTGTAAATTTCCTTTTAGGACCCTACTCCTCCTTTTACCGCCCTTTTACTATTTATATGTCTATAGAGGACTTTGGGATGCCCCTTTATGTTGGCTGACAGTCTTTTCTCATAACCCCTCTTTGCTTCTCTAATATGCGTTTTCACCTCCCCTATGAGCCTTCTGCATTCCTTTTGGTTCTCAATTGTATTTTCTAACTGACAACTGTCATAAGTGCACTTTTTCTTTATCTTAATTTCATTCTTTTTTCATCCAGGGTGCTTTGGATTTATTTGCTCTACCTTTTCCTTTTGAGGTAATATATTTTGACTGTCCCTGAACCAATTCTTTTTTGAAGGTAGCCCATTGTTCAGCTTCAGGTTTTCCTGCCAATCTTTCGTTCCAGTCTACCTAGCCCAGTTCCGTTCTTGCCCCTTCGACGTCAGCTCTTGTGCAGTTATTTATTTTTACTCTAGATTGCCTATTGCCCTTTTCTATCATCATCCTAAAACCATACGATACAATGATCGCTGTCTTCTAAACCTTCCCCCACTGACACTTGGGGGAGATTATTCCCCATGTTGGGCAGGCTGAGCAGTAGTGGGCGTGGGTAGCCGTGGACCCCCAATCACCGCCCGCGATCAGGTCCATGCCACCATTTTACACGGGCGGGCCTTAATTGGCCCGCCCAGCGTATTTCTCAACTCCTGAGGATAGCAGGAGTGTGCGGGCGGTTGCCTGGCAGCCTTTGCAAGACTGGTCACAATGGCCGGGAGAAGAGCACAGCAGAGGGCTACTGTGCATCACGCAAGTCCGCAGGGTAGGCCAGCGGGGCAGGCCAGGCCGGAGGGTAAGCCAGCGGGGCAGGCCAGGCCGGAGGGTAGGGCAGCGGGGCAGGCCAGGCCGGAGGGTAGGCCAGTGGGGCAGGCCAGGCCGGAGGGTAGGCCAGCGGGGCAGGCGAGGACGGAGGGTAGGCCAGCGGGGCAGGCCAGGCCGGAGGGTAGGCCAGCGGGGCAGGCCAGGCCGGAGGGTAG
The DNA here is from genome assembly GCF_964194155.1 of Cetorhinus maximus. Lineage (NCBI taxonomy): Eukaryota > Metazoa > Chordata > Chondrichthyes > Lamniformes > Cetorhinidae > Cetorhinus > Cetorhinus maximus. The sequence continues at coordinate 166,018,208 of NC_135880.1, forward strand.
GCCAGCGGGGCAGGCCAGGCCGGAGGGTAGGCCAGCGGGGCAGGCCAGGCCGGAGGGTAGGGCAGCGGGGCAGGCCAGGCCGGAGGGTAGGGCAGCGGGGCAGGCCAGGCCGGAGGGTAGGCCAGCGGGGCAGGCCAGGCCGGAGGGTAGGCCAGCGGGGCAGGCCAGGCCGGAGGGTAGGCCAGCGGGGCAGTCCAGGCCGGAGGGTAGGGCAGCGGGGCAGTGTGCCCCTAGTTTCTTGGATGAGTGCCGAGCTGCCCTCCTGGAGGAGGTGGCAGTGAGGCGAGACGTCCTCGTTCCGAGGGAGGGGGGGGGCGGTGGCCTCCCCACCTGACCAAAAGTGCATGGAAGGAGGTGGCTGAGAGTGTGAGCTCCCTTGATGCGGTGAAGCGCACACGGATCCAGTGCCATAAAAGATTCGACGACCTCCTGCGCTAGGGAAGGGTGAGTACCATGTTGGCTGAGGTCGCTTAATACAGCCGTCACCCTTCGCATCCCTCCTCTCTCCCCCCCCCCCCCCCCCCCCCCCCCCCCCCACCCCCCCCTTCCCACCCGCCCCCGGCAAACTCTGAGTACAATAACAGCATTATATCCTTCACGGCATGGATCCCTCGCTGGGTGTGCCATGCCTAGTTCTGACAGGATTGAGCTAGGATGTGTTCTGCACCCGCAGCATGTGCAACACTGACATCTAGAGTATAAAATGTGGGTAAAACTCAAGGATCTGCACCCAGGCATAGTGCTGGAACTGGGAAGCATGTCAAAGTCAGGGTGCTAATAACATGCTGGGAGGGGAGCTTCCAGGTGGCGGGGCACCAATCCATCTGCTGGTCTTTGCGCTCCACGTGCTTGTGCCTCCTTGCTTAGCAAAGTTACACCTTGTGGTGCCACATGTGAACGAGACAGCATTTGGGCAAGTTGTGGTGCGGGGGGCGGTGATGAGTGTGCAGCAGCTGCGGGGTAACGAAGAACTGGAGTCCTGCAATGTCCCACTCTGGTTGCATTGGCAGTGATGCGATGGGAATGCAGTTACAAGGTGGACTGATCAATGCTCTCCTCTCCTTTTCAGGAGGGGACTGCACACAATTCTGCAGAGCGGGTGCAGACTGGCGGAGGCCAGGCCCAGTTGGCGATCCTGACACCTTTTGAGCAGCAGACCATGGATCTGGAGAGGCGCCATATGTGCCCAGGTCCACTGGTGGTGGTGAGGCTCGGGTGCCATGGGAAGGTATGTTTGGCGAGCACGCAGGCCACCGTGTGCGTCCCAAAAGCCATGGCACTGCTGAATGCTCAGTGATTGAAGTTTGCAACTTGGGTTGACCATTGATTATGGAAGGATGAGTGTATAATGATCTGTGGGACCGACATGCAAATTGACATTTCTGCACTGTAACTAATCAAATGTCCTTGTTCTTCCTTTCAGCATCACCAGAGCAGGGCCGGGAGGAGGAGGCAGAGGGCCCACCTCTCACACCTGAGGGCCCAGAAGAAATCTATTCACCAGCGTCACACCATCTCTGCCAGGCAGGCATCAGCACAAATACTAGCACCTCAGCTAGTATCCCGGGGCACGGTGGTGAGGGCACTTCACACTCGCTTAACGTGCAGACAGAGACAGAGAGTGCCCAGGGTACCGACTGTCGGATGACTGCAAGGGACCAGGTGCTTGCTCGGTTGGTGGCTGATGATGTGCCTCTGGAGTCGTTCTTGAGGCAGTAAATGCTGGAAGTGCAGCAGAGTATGCAGGAGGATCTGGCGGAGATACATGAGGCTATGCATGGCATGGTACCCGTGCTTGAGAAATCCACGCGGAGCATCATCGATGCAATGAGCCTCATGACTGAGTGCCATGCTTCCTCCATGGAGAGAGTGGTGACTCTCATGGAGAGGCTCCTCCAGGAGAACAATCAGGGCATCCTGGGGTTGCACTTGGACCTGCAAGCCCTCACAGCGTCATTGACCTCAGCTGGTCATTGCCCGTGTGGGAGATGGTTTGGGCACCAAGTATCCCATCTCAGTGCTCATCCATCTACGGTGAGCAGGGAGGTCTGAAGCAACCTCATGTCGGCGCAGCAGCTGCCTGTCATCTCTGTGGGCTCCTCTCAGGGCACTCCGGATGAGGGCGGCAGCTCCTCCGCTCCTCCGCCAGTGACCGTGGCATCCGATGGGGCTGCGGCGACTGGGGAGAAGCCAGCTGTGGAACTAGCCGCTTCCTCCCTCCTGTGGGCAGCCATCAGCAAGGTGAATGGTGAGCCCCATTCCTTTGCTGCTGACCACAGACTCCAGGCTCCACGGGCCAGAGGACGTCCGCCAAGGTCATCGGGGCCAACAGGACAGCACAGTGAGCAGGCTGTCTCAGATGCCAGTGCCAGTGGGGGGACAGCATTTAGATGTAGTACCCATAAGTGTAAATTTAAGGCACCTTAGGCACACCACGGGTTTCTCACTGATGATTTTATGTTGGCCCATTGTAGTTTATTGAAGACTTGGTGTGATGTCCAACACTTTTTTTTTGGTTTATGAAATTACATCTGTTCTCTCAATAAATTTTGATATGCTGCCGTGCCTCAGGGTGATCTTTACTTCTGCAAGTGGACGGGAACCCATGATGTTATGAGTGAGTTGTTTGACATTAAGCTTCATTGACAAGGGCCTTATTTAATGTTACTATCCAGGCTGATTTAGCACGCAGGTATCGAATATGGAGTCTGCAGCCCTGGCGTGTGTCAAAGGTCCATATGTGGTGTGCCAGCTGAATGTTCTCTGGATTAAAGTCTCCCAGGCGTCCCTGCCTCCCTGGAGTATGCCCGGGTCAGCGTCTACCCCCTCAGCGTTTTCCTGTGCGTGCTCATCCCCGAACTCACTGCTGACTCATCGTGTGCATCCGGAGCAACTGCGTCTACATCTTCCTCGTCCACTGCGTCCCTCCTTTCCAGCGCCAGACTGTGGAGAGCACAGCATTCACCCACTATCACCGAGACACGATCTGGGTTGTATTGCATTGCCTGAGCGGTCCAGGAAGCGCATCTTGAGAAGACCGATGGTTATCTCCACCACAGCCCTTGTGGTGCCCTGGCTCCTATTGTACCGCTGCTCAGCTTCTGTTCTTGGATGGTGGAGAGGCGTCATGAACCACCTTCTGAGGGGATAGCCCTTGTCACCCAGCAGCCATCCATCAAGCCAGGCTGGAGCACTGAAGAGCCCCGGCACCTGGGAGTGTCTGAGGATGTAGGCATCATGGGAGCCTGGGTACCTTGCACAGACTTGTAGAATCAGCATCCTGTGATCACACACTATCTGCAAGTTCATGGAGTGGAAGCCCTTCCTGTTGACAAAGGCACTGGGCTCACCTGCTGGCACCTTGATGGCCACATGTGTGCAGTCTATTGCACCCTGGACGCGGGGGAAGCCAGCAATGGCCGCGAAGCTTCTGGCTCACTGTGTCTGGCTGGCCTTGTCCCAGCGGTAGTAGATGAAAGTCAATGCACACCTGAACAGAGCGTCTGTCTAAAGTTAGAGTCTGTCGTGTAGAGACAGGGCTTGAGTTGAAAGCACACGAGTGTAGCTGATGAATACCTTTGTAAATAAACAGAATGTGTTCCACTTAAGAAGTGTCTACTGACACAAATGTGGACAGCTGATTGGGAGACTCCGCAGAGATCAGCCACCGAGCCCTGGAAAGAGCCGGAGGCATAGAAGTAGAGGGCAACTGTGACCTTTAACGCCACTGGCATGGGGTGTCCGCCCACACAGTTAGCGGAGATCTCAGGACCAATCATCTGACAGATATAGTTGACTGTCTCCCTTGAGAGACGGAACCTTCTTCGGCACTGCACCTCAGACATATTGAGGTAGCTGCTTCGCCCATTGTGCCCGTGCGACATCCTGAAGATCACACTTGCTCTGAAAAATTGCAGTCAATTGCTGCCTCAAGGGCCTTAAATGCATGAATAATTAATGGCGGGCGCGCATCCAAGATCATTGTGCGCCCGCCCACCAAAATATCGTGATGGCGCGTGGTGACGTCGGGATTCTCGCTCGATGTCACCACATGTCATTTTACAAGTCGGCATGTGGGGCCCGCCCCCACACACCAACGGGAAAATTCTGGCCTTGATCTACTTGGCTTGTCTCATTCCCAAGAACCAGGTCCAACAGTGCGCCTTTCCTTGTTGGATTGGACACATACTGCTGTAGAAAATTCTCCTGAACACAATCTAGGAACTTTTGCCCCTTTCTACCCTTTACACTACCACTGCCCCAGTCTACATTCGAGAAATTAAAGTCACCCATTATAACTATTCTATAATGCCTGCATCTCTCTGTAGTTTCCCTGCAGATTTGTTCTTCTATGCCCTTCTCAGTTGGCAGTCTATAGACTACACTAAGCAATGTAATTGCACCCTTTTTGTTCCTTAGCTCTAGCCAAATTGATTCTGACCTTGAACCCTCTGGGACATCCTCTTTCTCCAGCACTGCAATGCTCTCCTTAACCAATACCGCCACCCCACCTCCTTTCCTATCTCTTCTGAACACCTTGTACCCGGGAATATTTAACACCCAGTTCTGCCCTTCCTTGAGCCAGGTCTCTGTTATTGCCACAAAATCATATTTCCACATGGCAATCTGCACCTGTAACTCCCCAAGCTTATTTACTATACTTCATGCATTCACATACACGCACAGTAACCTGATTTAGATTATGTTACTTTCTCCCTTACCCCAACTTTACCTATTAACTTACTATTCCCTATATCAGTGCTATCTGTCCCTCCCAGTATTTTGTGCACCCTGGTATTCCTCTCTAATATTTTCTCTTGGTTCCCACACTCCTGCTAAGTTAGGTTAAAGCCCTCCCAATAGTACTAGCAAAACACCCTGCAAGGAACTCAGTCCCAGCTCTGCTCAGGTGCAACCTGTCTGACTTGTGCAGGTGCCATCTCCCCCAGAGCCAGCCCCAGTACTCCAGGAATCTAAAGCCCTCCCCCCTGCACTATCTTTCCAGCCACATTGTCATCTGTCTTATCCTCCTGTTTCTGTACTCACTGGCACGTGGCACTGAGAGCAATCCGGAGATTATTACATTAGAGGTCCTGCTTGCTAATTTTCTACCTAGGTCCCTAAATTCTGATTGCAGGACAAATCCCCCTTCCTACCTAAGTCATAGGTGCCAATGTGGACCACGACCTCTGGCTGATCACCCTCCCCCAGAAGAATGTCCTGCAGCCGCTCTGTGACATCCTTGACCCTGGCACCAGGGGGACAACATACCATCCTGGAGTCACGCCTGCAGTCACAGAAATGCCTGTCTGTTCCCCTAACCAATGAATCCTCTATCACTATAGCACTTCCTTTCTTCCTCCCCTCCTGTACAGCCGAGCCGCTTGTGGTGCCATGAACTTGGCTCTGACTACACTCCTCTGAGGAACCAGCTTCCAAAACAGAAAACCAATTTGTGAGTGAGACCCCAGGGGACTTCTGCACTATCTGCTGAAAGCAAGTGAAATACCAGGACTACTACAAAAACATGCCCGCAGTCTTCAAGGACAAACTTGTGAAGTTCCAGAGGCTGCAAGCAAAAATTCATGTGGACCCAGAGTCGGCCACCTGGTTCATGAAAGCAAGACCAGTATTTATGCAGTGTAGGATAGGTCGATACCGAACTGGACAGATTAGAGCAACTGGTCGTCATACAACCTGTGCACTTCTCAGAATGGGCAGCATCGATAGTCCCCTTAAACCCGACCAAAGCATCCGAATTTGTGGAGATTACAAATTGACGGTTAATAAAGTGGCTAAGCTGGACAGACACCCCATACCAAAAATTGAAGACTTGTTTGCTAAGCTGGCAGGTGGAACCGCCTACATAATGCTTGAGTCATGCTTATCAACAATTAGAGTTAGAGAAGGCCTCCCTGGAATTTTTCACAATTAATATCCACAAAGGGTTGTACCAATATATGCGATTGCCTTTCGGCATCTACTCAGCTTGCGCCATCTTCCAGAGAACAATGGAAAGTTTACTGCAGGGACCGCCCCATGTTGTCGTTTATTTAGATGATGTTCTGGTGACAGGACTCACTGAAATGGAGCATTTGGCAAACTTAGAAGGAGTCTTAAAATGTGTCCTGCAGGAGTGCGTTTAAAAAAAGAAAAGTGCATGTTCCAAACGAGGGAGGTAATCTATTTGGGTCAGAGGGTAGATTCACAGACCCTCCACCCAGTTGAGGAGAAAGAGAAAGCCATTAGAGAGGTACTTGGGCCAAAGAACAGGAAGATCCGAGATCAAATCATTTCTAGGAATGATCAATTATTATGGGTGTTTCTTATCCAATTTGTCTACAGAACTGGCTCCCCTACATTATCTACTCAAAAAGAACCAACATTGGTCTTGGCAAATACCACAGAAAGAAGCTTTCACAAAGATTAAAAAATTGTTGCATTTGTCCAATCTATCAGTACATTACCACCAGAGGAACGAGTTGGTGTTGGCGTGTGATGCATCTCCCAATGGAGTGGGAGCAGTGCTCTCCCATCAAATGGACGATGGCTCAGAACGACCTATTGGATATATATCAAGGACACTTACCACAGTGGAAAAGGGATACTCACAAATAGGAAAACAAGGCCTGTCAGTCATCTTTGGTGTCAAGAAATTTCACCAGTACGTACACGGCCGTCATTTTACTATTGTTTCAGAGCACAAGCCATTGCTAGGTTTGTTCAGTGAGGACAAGGCTATACCACTCATAGCCTCAGCAAGAATACAATGATGGGTGTTGATCCTGGCAGCATACGAGTATACTTTCATCCGCAGGCCTAGAAGTCAAATTTCAAATGCTGATGCCCTTAGTCATTTGTCCCTCAAGAACTCGTTTTATTGTTGAGCTTCTTAGATTAATCACTAGTATGTGTTAGACAGATCAGAGAATGGACCAATCAAGACCCAGGCTTATCCAAAGTACGAGAACAAGTTCTTCACGGTTAGTCACAAGAGCAGGTATCTGACGAAATGAAACTGTATTTTAACAGAAGACATGAAATAACCAGCCAGGAAGCTGTCTTATTGTGGGGAACATGAGTGATTGTTCCTCCAAAAGGAAGAAAACCATTGTTAATTGAACGACACAGTGCACATCCAGGAATTTCCTGAATGAAAACCGTAGCATGCAGCTATCTATGGTGGACTGGGATGGATGGAGAAATAAAGAGCTTGATGAAGAATTGTATGCAATGTCAGCAAGTGCAAAAGTTACCTTCAACAGCTCCATTACACCCCTGGGAGTGGCCATTACACATTAACTATGTGGGTCCTTTCATGGGAACAATGTTTCTGTTTATTATTGATGCCCACTCAAAATGGATGGACATATATGAGGTGAAGGTACCAACGTCTCCTGCTATAATTGAGAAGCTATATCAAAGTTTTGTCATCCACAGACTACCAGGTGTGGTCATAACTGATAACGGCACGGCTTTTGCGAGTGCTGAGTTTCAGCGGTTTATCAGCCTCAATGGTATCACTCGTGTAAAAACTTCAAATGGTCTGGCCGAAAGGGCAATTCAAACATTCAAGCTTGGCATGAAGAAATTAACTGGAGAGTCCATAGCAACCAAAAGCATGCTTTAATTTCCATTATAGGACCGCCCCTCACACAACAACAATAGGTGCCACACTTGAGGAATTGTTGATGAAGCGTTGTCTCAGGACGAGATTGAGCTTAATAATGTCAAATTCAGGGGGGAAGGTGGAAAGGAGTCAGGGAAGTCAGAAAACTGGCATAGTCATGACAGGAAGTTTACCGTAGGAGAGATGGTATATGTGAAGAATTTTGGAGAAGGACCAAAGAGGTTATCAGGTGAAATAAGTGCAGTTACTGGACCTCTTTCTTACCACGTGAAGATGGAAGACTGAGTCATATGGAGACACGTGGATCATATAAGGAGAAGAGAAACCACTCAACAAGAAATGATTCCATCATTGTTCATGACCGAGTCAATGTTTCCTGTTGAAAGAACTCAACCTAGTACACATGTGTCTAAAGGGTCGGCTACACCTGCAAGAGTCGAAGAAACAGGTTTGCAGGTGCCCACCGAAGAACCTGATGTTCAGAATACTCCAGAAAAGGAGGTTCCTGAAAAAGCATCTGAAATTGTAGAGCTGAGATGTTCTAAACGTATAAGGAAACCCTCAGAAAGACTGAATTTGTAAATTACTGATGTGTTAATAATTTGATATTTTGAGAAGATTGTAATTGTAACTGTAAAATGTATTTCTGAGTGAAGAGGAAGGGATATGGTAATCTGATGTGTAATATACTTTTAAGAAGAATGTGATTATGGAAGGTCACATGGTCTTAGTAGCCAATAGAAGAGTAGCGTGAGCTACCTGAGTAATCAGTAGTCTAAAGTTAGAGTCTGTAGTGTAGAGACAGGGCTTGAGTTGAAAGCACACAAGTGTAGCTGATGAATACCTTTCTAAATAAACAGAATGTGTTCCACTTAAGAAGTGTCCACTGACATACTCTGTCTAAGGTACCAACTCAGCCACACCGAAACAAGCGTGTAACCCAGATCCATAAGTCCCAACAAACTGTTGACCAGGATTCAACACCTATTAAGGCCATTAAAGCATTAATTAAGAGAGATTTTTCACTGCCCGTTAGGGTTGGCTGGCAGACAAATCCACCAGGCGGCCTTTGCATTTTTGAGGAAACCGCATCCACAGGCAGGATGAGGTTTCTGACATTGATTAGAAGAAAAATAAACATGTTTTGGCGTCATTCTTATTATTCATATGTTCATTTGAGTGAGTGCTATGTGGGGACATTTTTTTCAGAATTTCCAAATCTTTATTTTTGATTTTAAAATTCTTCAACTCCCTGAGGCAGCTGCCTGCCTTCAGGAAGCTTTCATTCTGCGCTCCCCTGTGCCTGCACAGGCTTCAGCGATTAACCCCTTCCCGCCCCCAACACAGCAGTACTGAGCCTTTCAGTGCGCATTTCATGCTGGCTGGGCGTTAATTGGCCATCCAGTGTGAAATAGTGGTTGAGGGCCGATCGTGGGCGGTGGACATTTTCCCGGTCGCTCCCAGGCCCGACGACCCTAAAATCCTGCACCTGGTGTTGGTGCCATGGAGCTCTCAAAGCAATATGTGTGCAATCTATTGCACCTTCCACTGAAAGCAATTCAAGCTGTTAAGGGTAAGTACATATATCACCCAGTAAGCAAATATAAAAGCACCTACATGTATTCACTCGGGGAAGACCTATAGTTAGGTGGTGAAATGCACACACTTAGCTCTGGCACTTAGGACTGAGGTTTCCGTGATATTCTAATCGTTGCTAAGTTTATGATGCTTTCATAGAGCATGTCAAGACAACCTTTTATGAAACATCACAAAAAAGTGTCCATGAAAGGAAATATTAAGGGCAGGAGTGTCAGCATTCTACATATTATCCCGTGAATGTCTTTCCCCATAATATGTAGCCAGCCACTGGAGCTTGCAGCAAAATCTTTCCCGTTTGATTTGTTCATTCCAATGAATTCCAAACTCTTGCAAGTTTACTAAGTAAGTGCATGTGTTTTCTTTCCAGGGTCCATGAAACACCATCACAGAAAGGATGGCATGCCATGTATGAGCGATTCCAAGCTCAATCGCATCAATAATAGCTGCTGCACAAATAAGAGAGGGCCACCCAACAAGCAGGACAATCTGGCACATGTAAGGGGCATTGGTTGATGCATTGAGAACTAGTGGGAATCTGGGTTTTTGTGGTCTTTATGGATTTCATGGATTTTGTAGTTTTTATGAATGGGTCATATGGGCCTTACTGTGCTCTCAAGCATGTATTTTTAACTCATTGAAAACCCTTAATAAATTCTGATTTTATTTAATTATTTTTGTTGCGTTTTTTAATGCTTTGGGCTGCTGAGCACACTTGATGCCTTTGAGCACACTTGACGCCTTTGAGCACACTTGACATCTTTGAGTGCATTTGACACCTGTGAAAGCACCCTGATCCCTGTGAAAACACCCGTACCTGATTGCACCTGATACTTTTGAGTGCACTTGGAAGCATTTAATCTTGATGTCCCCTAGCACTTAACTTTGAGTGTGGCAAAAATGATGCCTTATCATATTTGATATCAAATTCATTCCAAATTAGAACTTTTGATGTCAATACATAATTGAGAGCATTGAGTACACTCGAAAGCAAAAATGATCTCAAAAATTTCAGGTAGTGTCTAGGGAAGCCTGAGATAGCTGCAAACCCCAGAAATCTGGAAACCTGGCCAGCTTCATCGAGTGTGAAGTTCACATAATGATGAGCCTTACTGTAGCTGGTACCTGTCACCTCCTTGATACATTTATGTGCTGAGGACTGTGAGATGACGCATCGGTTCCCTGTGGATCGCTGGAATGATCCGCAGGCAAAATAATTGAGCATGACAGTGACCCTCAGGGCAACGGGCAGGGGGTGTCCTCCCCGTCCATGGGGCATTAGATCCTCCCACAGAATGTGGCAGATATGATCCACCACATCTCTTGACAAGTGCAGACATGTGTGGCATTGTCTGTCACTCATCTCCACATGAGAAAGTCTTCTTCAGTTGACCCTTTGTCATGCAAGTCCCCTCCATTTTTTGGCCTAACCTTTTAAACCTCTGGGTGTTGTTGGGGCTCCCCTGGACCTTGGACCTGAGGCTGGGCCTCCTCTTAAAGCTGTGCTAGGCAGCACCGGGCCCTTCTCCTCCTCCTCAATCGGATCACTGCCATCCAGAAGGCAGCATTGGGCACAGGCTTTATTATTCAATCCTCCCTCTCCCTGTGGACTGATAGATGCAAGAAAATAATGAATACTGGGCAAATATGGTAGACCTCCAACTCACAAACAGAAAGCCATCTCATGCCCTAGAGCTGCATCTGTGCGACTAGCTTTTCACTGATACAGCCTTGCAGCTGAGGCACAAACTCACAGATCTAGGTGACCACGATGCCGACTCTGATACTTGACAACTCAATCCCACAGAGCTTGGGAGAGATTTGGACACATTCATCACCTTACCAAAGGCACTCATGCAATCTCTGATCTGGTATGCTGATCCAGCTCAACTTGCACTTCAACAATGACTAGATGCCTTTGGCCTGTTATCCATACCAACTGGAAAAAGCACATTACAGGCTTTCATTGATGACCTGGCAGATATGCAGCAGCTGCGCTTCCTTCACGGTTGCCTTCGTCTTCCATTCTCACATACCTTTCTGTTAAAGCTCAAATGGAGAAACTATATCGTGAAGCCAATGACTCCTGCAGTCTCTCGTTAAAGTGCAACAAAAGGCAGTGGCTCCAATTACACCTTCTCAAGGAAGTCTTCCTCTTTTCTCTCAGTTCTGACTTGATTTCAATGTTGAGGCTCCAAGCAGTTTCAGGGTGGTCCCTGAGAGGGCTCTTTAGCCCAGCCCTGGGCCCCTCCCACACTGATTCAAACCCCTCCCGTGCAGATTCTTTTCCAGTTTCGATTTCAAATTGCGCAAAAAACGTTGGGCTTTCAAGATGGTAGTGCTGCATTTTTATTTTGAGACCAGCTTTGATCCTCCCACTGTGAGTGTTCGGGTCCCTTCAATCTCCCTGGAGCCCCATGATGTGAAGGTAGAGCTCCCTCTAGCCTCCCCCAGTAATCCTGGATCCCACTGTAATTGTGGCTGATGTTCCAACCCTCCCATCTGAACCCATCACTGTTGACATGCCCAGGCCCAACGTGGACCTCACCCCTCCCCATCTTGAGGCTGTGTGCATCGTCACATACAGAGGAGACCATGCCCCCTCTCCAGGACAGCTTCAAATACCCCCTCTGTATTGCATATTCCCCATTTACAGGCTGCAGATTCCTCCCCTAACCATGACCATCCCATCTGCAGCCCTGTACCAAGCCAGACAAGCCCATCAGCACCAACTATAAAACAATGAACACGCCATGCATACCAAGCTGTGTCTTATCCCGACTGAACACAGAGCCCTTGCCCCTCCCTGGAGTGAGACTACAATGTGCGTGCCATGCAGAGCCCTGTAGCATGGCTCGCAAAGCCCCAGGACAGCCTTTAATCTCTCACCCTGACTATGAGGTTCACAAAGCCCCAGGACTGCCCTTAATCTCTCACCCTGACTTCTTGGCCGCAGACCAGGCACTATGACTGTCTTTCAATGAGCTCTCCCATTCCTTCTTTACTGATAACAACTCAGGCTCCCTCCTCCACCCTTCCATGAGTCTCTGTGCAACCCGTCCCTCCAGCACAAGCCTCCTCCCCCATATCCACGAGTCTCTGTGGAACCCAACCTTCTTGTGCCACACTAACACAAACCCCCCCTCGAATTCCAGAGTTGGTGTGCATCCTCTCCCATTCATACAATTTGGTTCCCATCCACACACTTCTGTATCTGAATTTTAGTCTTCCATGTTGGGCTCCAGCTTCCCTATCCTCGGTCTCCCCTCTGCCTGCCACTGTCTTCCCAACCTCTCTCCAACCCCAACATAGCCCATTGTGCCCTGTGTCTCCTTCCTCCTTGTCTCCCTCTCCAACCCCACCATTGCCATTGCCCATTGTCACTTGCTTCTCTGATTTCCTTCCCTCCCCCATGCTGGTCTCTGTCTCAGATTGCAGCCTTGCCTGAGCCCCAAAGAGCTCACCATCCTGGATTAAGGAGGAAGCCAATGAGCAGACCAACCCTACATCCCCACCAGCCTAATGTTTCACTGGCATTGCGGAGGAACTGGAGTGGCGCTGTTGCAGGTGGGCTTTGCATGTTGCACTTACTTCAAAGCCATGAGTGGAGTGAAGGCCATTGGCTGCACGCCACTTTTTTCCAAACGTGATTCAGACCGGTCTAATTTCCCCCTGACGTGGTGCAAGATTGGGAGGAGGGGATGTAATTTCGACGAGTGGCATTTTTAATCAGCACTCGTGACCCGACAATGCATGCAAATGGCGTTCCCGACATGGATCAGCGGGAAACCCAACCTACCATCAGCCCCCAACGAAAATGGTGAAGGGAAAATTCCAAACTGTTTTCCTGCCGGCGGGAATCCGATTTTTGACCACTCTCCAAATTTTCCGCTCCCGCCCATCATAAAACCTACTGCTGACAGGGTCAGAAAATTCTGCCCGGAGAAGTGAAGCTGATCAGTTGTGAGCTGAACTGAAGTGTCCGGTGTCCATTCCGACAATTGGGAAGTTGCAGCCCTACCCCACAGGCTCTGTAAAGCGTTAAAATGAAGCGAGGCAACTCTGTAACCTAGATTTCCTCTGCAAACTATCCAGTTTTTTGCAAATCTAAAACCACATGCTCATTCTCCAGGTGGTGAGCATTGGCCAGGACTGAAAAATAGCCAGTGATCCCGAACAAGGAGAGTGTTTAGATGTCAGTCCTATTAAAATGTGATGTGATTTTATTGCTCAATGGACCAGGAATATTAGATTTTTTGAAAAGGAGATTTTAAGAATTGGATCTTTTAAAAATTATGATTTCCACCCATCGTCTGCCACTAGGGACTTTTCACACGAGGTGAAAAATAAATGCAGTTGATAGTCGCATTAGTTAAAAAGGTTCAACATATTTTCCTTAAATGCATCCTTAGGGGGGCATGGAGTTAACACTTTCAGGAGATTACAGTACTTAATTGGTCTCGGGAAAAAGGAGTTAGCAAAGGAATGACATAGGGGTGTGTACAGCTGGGGCAGTTGGTTATGAATTCCTCAAGCTCGGTCACTTTTGGGATTGATGCGGTGCTTAGAAACATTTAATTGTCTATTCAAAATTTTACAGAGGCATGTCAACCTGTGAGCCTTTCTTCATTTCTGGGGACTGTGCCAGCCTAACGACATGACCAACTGGAAGATATTAGTATTCCGCGCATGAGTAATTGCTTACAACACAGCGAGCTGCCCCATTGAACATTCTCAAGGAAGGTAATGTTTTTAGCTGTATATGGGCCCCAAGTGGCTACGCCGTACTCTAGGTGTGAGCTGCTGCTACAGTAATTGTGCTGTAGACTATGCAGTTATCTGTAGAATCTGACCTGGCTTGATATTCCATCCTGGGTGTCATTTATAAAGAGGAGACTCAAGTGTGGGCCCAGAATGGTACCTTCGGGCACGTCGCTTTCCAGGTTGAAGCTTCCCCAATCACTGTGACTCTTTTACGCCATTTGGTAAGAAATATACTTATCCATTGTTTAGTGTTTCCTCAGACTCTATAATGATCTAACGTGTCCACTAGCTTTACATGTGGTACATGGTCGAAAACCATGGTCGAAAGCCGATATCACAGCTTCCATTGCCAGACAAACAGTTCCCATCAAAGGTCTGAGTGATGCAGTGGAGTCTCAGACTGTTGATCTCCAATGCTGAAGTCTCACCCCTGCTGTGTCCGGACAGTGTCCCTGCTTTGTCCCAGACCCTGACCCTGCTATGTCCAGACCCTGAGAATGGCAGTAGCTCAATGGAGCACAAACCTGCTTTACTCTTTCAGCATTCCTGTTCCCACCCCCTGCCATTCTGCCAATGCCCTTGCTATTGCCTGTCAGCCAGCTAGCCAGACTGGTGCAGCCCAGGTCAAGATGGTGAATTGAGAAGACCAGCCTTCTAGGCCCAGAGTTCATTGAGGTCAATTACAATAGAATCATTTGGATTGGAATGCGCGTTTTCTGGTGCTAATCGGAAAGAGTACAATGTAATGGTCAGTGATAGAGGGAAGATAAGGAGTGCGAAACTGTTGGTGGATGAAGAGTTGCAGTTGAGATAATTGCCAATGCTAATAATTAATCAGATTGCATAGAGCATGGGCGACAAATGACTATCAATGTTGTACATAGTGTCCACTCTTTTTTTTCATGTTCCTTCACTACCTATTGCACTTCCTCCTCCTTTTCCTCCTTTTCCTCGCCCTCCTCATTCCCCTGCTCCTCAGATTCTTGCCTGAGAGGTGGTGGTGAGAGATGTTCCCTGAAAATGGCCAGGTTGGGAAGCACGTAACATACTACCACAAACTTAGATATACCCATGTAGCTGAGTACTGCTGGACCCCTTCGGAGTGCTCCAGGTGGAGGAAGCACTGCTTGAGTACACCTCAAGCATTTTACATTGATTTAAAAACATTTGCAAGGACAAAGGAAACACAAGGAGCATGAAATCTGGTTACGGAATTCTGCACCGAGTTCTTATTGAACATGGTGTGAAGGAATAAATCAAACTGCACAGTTACAGCTTTATTAACATACACTTTGATCCACTTTAAAACATATATTCATTCATGGGATGTGGGTATTGCTGGCTAGGCCAAATGTAATTGCCCATCCCTAATTGCCCTTGAGAAGGTGGTGGTGAGCTGCCTTCTTGAACCGCTGCAGTCCCTGTGGTGTAGGTACAGCCTCAGTGGTGTTAGGGAGGGAGTTCCATGATTTTAACCCTTGTCAGGATGGTGAGTGGCTTGGAGGGAAACTTCCAGGTGGTGCTGTTCCCATGTGTCTGCTGCCCTTGTCTTTCTAGATGGTAGTGGTCATGGGTTTGGAAGGTACTTTCTAAGGAGCCTCGGTGAGTTCCTATAGTGCATTTTGTAGATGGTACAGACTGTTGCCGCTGTGCGTCGGTGGTGAAGGGGGTTTGTGGATGGGGTGCCAATCAGGTGGGCTGCTTTGTCCTGGATGGTGTCAAGCTTCTTGAGTGTTGTTGGAGCTGCACTCATCCAGATAAGTGGAAAGTATTCCATCACACTCCTGACTTGTGTCTTGTAGGTGGTGGACAGGCTTTGGGGTGTCAGGAAGTGAGTTACTTGCTGCAGGATTCCTAGCCTCTGACTTGCTGTTGTAGCCACAGTATTTATATGGCTAGTCCAGTTCAGCCTCTGGTCAATGGTAACCCCCAGGATGTTGATAGTGGGGGATGTAGTGATGGTAATGCCATTGAATGTCAAGGGTTGATGGTTAGATTCTTTCTTGCTGGAGATGGGCATTGCCTGGCATTTGTATGGTGCAAATGTTACTTGCCACTTGTCAGCCCAAGCCTGGATATTGTCCAGGTCTTGCTGCATTTGGATATGGACTGCTTCAGCATCTGAGGAGTCGCGAATGGCGCTGAACATTGTGTAATCATCAGGGAACATCCCCACTTCTGACCTTATGATAGAAGAAAGGTCATTGATGAAGCAGTTGAAGATGGCTGGGCCAAGGATACTACCCTGAGGAACTTCTGCAGTGATGTCCTGGAACTGAGATGATTGACCTCCAACAACCACCACCATCTTCCTTTGTGCTTGGCATAACTCCAATCAATGGAAAGATGTCCCCCTGATTCCCATTGAATCCAGCTTTGCTGGGGCTCCTTGATGCCACACTTGGTCAAATGCTGCCTTGATATCAAGGGCAGGCATTCTCACCTCACCTCTGGAGTTCAGCTCTTTTGTCCATGTTTGGACCAAGGCTGTAATGAAGTCAGGAGCTGAGTGATCCTGGCGGAACCCAAACTGAGCATCAGTGAGCAGGTTATTGCTAAGCAAGCGTCGCTTGAAAACACTGCTGATTACAGCAGTGACAACTTGCTGTATCCATGCTTCTTGCAGCTTATCCTGTACAGTGTGTAACATGGCACAATTATTCTGTGCACTTGATGGGGGTGATGCTGCAAGGAACCTAATGCAAAACACCGGCAACATTGAAATGCTATTGTGCACTGACTGGAAGGCTGTGCTGTGGGACTCATTGTTTGGTGTATTGGGGCAGTAATGTAGCTCTATCTCTGCCTCACACTCCCTGTAAAGCTGAAGAAAATGGGTCCTGGACTTGCAAAGGGGATTTCTCTGGTGTTGAATCAAGTCAGAGTTTTCGCAACCCTCACACCAGATGAACTGGCTGAAACATATTGATGGGTCCAGGTAAATGAGGTGCAGTGCGGATGTTCAAATCCAAATTCTGCTGGCAGAGTCGCAGTAATGGGAAAAAGTATGGGTCACGTTTACCAGAAATACGAAAGTCATGCCAGGACTGAAAGCAGCTGGAGTCACGGGTGGAGGAAGCAAAGTTTGTGGTCGCAATATTGTCAGGGCTGACCAATTAACAACTGGCAGGTGGGAGGGCCGGCCAGATAGGTGGCACTGGTTAGGGTCGGGGTCCTTTAGAAGGCAGCCAGCAGGACTTGTCCAAGCAGCAGCCTTGGAGGGAGCAGTGAGGGAACCCTGGCGACTGCACCAATTGTTGGCCTAATGAAGATCAATGCTTGCTCCAAGATTCAATGATGCCTTGCTGGAGATGCTCTTCCAGGCTGTAATGTCACGGAGGGAAGTCCGGTTCTATTGGGAAGGTAGGGGGAGAGCACTTGACCAAACTAAGCAGGCTGGATGGAGGGCACAGGAGAGTTGAACAGCCCCTGTGCTTGGCTGCAGAGTGTTCTGGCAAGGTGAGCATAGCGCTAGGCATTAAACTTGTAGGGAAGAATTTTATGCTTCACGGGCGGGCGGGCGCAAGCCCGACCTGATTGGGCAGAAATTCACGCGAGATGGAAGTCGGGCGAGCGTCTTGATGCCATCCCACACGCACGCAATGTTCAGGTCCACTGGTGTTGGAGCCGCGCCTGCCATCAATTAAAAGGTCACTTAAGGCCATTAAAAACCCAATTAATCCCAATTTTACATTGCTCATGCAATTTTGCGCTGGTCGCACGGGCAAAACAGGCAGGTGGGCAGCCCACTTTTTGCAAAACCTCATCCAGGGGCGGGATGAAAAAAGGTCAACAGCATTGTCATTATGAGTAATGAGGAGTTTAGGAGATAGTTTGCTGCTGGTTGCTTATTTGAACTTGGCAACTTCATCTCAGTTCTGAGCTTCATTCTTAGCATTTCTAGGCTTCATTTCAGGGCTCATTGGTGTCTCCAAGGTCCCTGGATTTTGACCGTGTGAACCCTTCCAGGTACTAGACAGCCTTCTGTAAGCCTGGTAATGGGATTGTGGTCTCCAACAAGGAAGAAGAGAGGGGCAGAAGGGGGAGGAGGCCAGGTGTCCCAAAGCAGCTTCCAGGGGAGCGACCTGTGGGAGGATAGGCGCAGGTACAAGGGGAGCAGGGCCAGCAGGTAGTCCAAGGCAGAAGGGGCCACAGAAGTTGCCACTATCCTGCTGCCAGGGTTTACAGGCAGTGACGCAGCTACCTCAAAATGTCCGAGGTGCAATGCCGAAGGAGGCTCCACCTCTCCAGAGAGACTGTGCCCTCCATTTCTCAGATGATTGGGCCTGAGATCACCGTAAGACCATAAGATGTAGGAGCAGAAGTAGGCCATTCGGCCCATCGAGTCTACTCCACCATTCAATGAGATCATGGCTGATTTGATAATCCTCAACTCAACTTTCCTGCCTTTTCACCATAACACTTGATTTCCTTACTGATTAAAAATCTGTCTATCTCAGCCTTGAATATACTTAATGACCCAACCTCTACAGCCCTCTGCGGCAAAGAATTCCACAGATTCACTACCCTCTGAGGGAAGAAATTCCTCCTTACCCCTATCTTAATTGGGTGATTATGCCCTCTGGTCCTAGACTCTCCCACAAGGGGAAACAACCTCTCAGCATCTACCCTGTCAAACCGCTTATGAAGCTTATATGTTTCAATAAGGTTGCCTCTCATCCTTCTAAACTCCAATGGGTACAGGCTCAACCTACTCAACCTCCCCTCATAAGAAAATCCCTCCATACCCAGGATCAACCTGGTGATCCTTCTCTGGACTGCCTCCAATGCCAGCATATCTTTCCTTAGATAATGGGACCAAAATTGTTCAGTATTCTAGGTGTGGTCTAAATAGTGCCCAGTATAGTTTTAACAAGACTTCCCTATTTTTATACTCCATTCCCTTTGAAATAAAGGCCAACATTCCAATTGCCTTTCCTATTACCTGTTGAACTTGTATGTTAACTTTTTGAGATTCATGCACAAGGACTCGCAAATCCCTCTGTGCTACAGCTTTCTGCAGTCTTCGTCCATCTCCAACTGTGTGGGTGAAAACCCCATGCCAGTAGCTCTGAAAGTCACATTCTCTGAAGGCCCTCAACTTCTATACCTCTGGTTCTTTCCAGGAAGCAGTGTTTGTTGAATGTCCCAATCAGTTGTCCACAGTTGCGTCAAGCTGGTGATAGAAGCTTTGTTCAGGTGGGTAATGACATTTATTCATTACCGTACAGGCAAGGCCAGCCAGGCTGAGCGAGCCAGAGGCTTTGCAGCGATTGCTGGGTTCTCCCGCATCCAAGGTGCAATCGACTGCCCACATGTGGCCATCAAGGCTCCAGTTGATCAGCCGGGTGCCTTCGTCATCAGGAAGGGCTTCCACTCGATGAATGTCCAGGTAGTTTGTGACCATAAGACGCAGATTCCACAAGTCTGTGCAAGAAACGTTGACAGCTCCCATGATGCTTATATCCTGAGGCACTCCCAGGTGTTGAGGCTCTTCAGCGCTCAAGCCTGACTGGATGGATGGCTTCTGGGTGACCAGAGCTATCCGTTGAAAAGGTGGCTTATGATGCCTCTCCACCACCCAAAACAGAGGCAAAGCAGTATTATAATAGGAGTCATGCCTCCAAATGGGCAGTGAAAGACAGGACCATAGGTCTTCTGAAGATGCCTTCCGATGCCTGGGTCATTCAGGGGCAGCACAACAATACCCCCCAGAGCGGGTGTCACTGATTGTGGTTGCATGTTGCGCTCTCCGCAATCTGGCACTGACAAGGGGGGAACCCACTGGAGTAAGATCTTGACACAGCTGCACAGGCCACAAAGGAGTCAGAAGAAGTGAAGAGGAGCATTGTGAGGAGAACGCTGAGGGCATGGAGGCAGACCTCTGTATATTTCAGGGAGGCAGGGACAGCAGGGACGTCTTGATCCATCACTCCTTCAGCTAGGCTGCCAAAGATCTGCTTCCACCTCATGCCAGGGCTGCTGCCTCCATCCTGGATGTCCGAAATGACCCTTTCCTTTGAACCCAAAGTCCACACAGAGCCAGTGCAATAAAGTTTAGAGCCACCCACGTCCAGCGTTAAATACTGGATTGCCCTGCACCAAAAATAATGTGAAGCATACTCAGGCCATTGAGACAAAAGCAAAAGTTATATAATTTTCACACTCAAAACAAATAAACATTACCACCTCTGGTATTCTTGCCCACATCAATAAGCATATAAGCAAAACATTACATAACAGAAGATCACTGTGAACAGTCCATCTTGTGCTCATGGTGCCTTAAACTTATGAGTGCTACATCTTGGTGCCTCCTCACCCCCCCTCGCAGACACCAGCATTGGAGACAGTCAGCTGACTCTTGTCAGCTTGGCGGTCATCCTCTGGCAAGTAGAGTCTGTACTGGCCCTGCCTGGGAGGGAGCAGCCAGTGCCACGGTTGGCATCTCCCCAGTTATTGCAGCCTCATCAGATGCCATGGTCACTGGGTGAGGGGCGGAGTATCTGCAGCCGTCATCGAGGGCGCCCTGAGAGGAGCCCACAGAGCCAACAAGCAGGTCATGTGCCAACGTGAGGTCACTCTGGACCTCCCTGCTCGCCATTAATGGACGGGCACCTAGCTGGGATATTGGGTGCCTCATCCATCTCCCACACTGGTACTGACCACCTGAGGTTATTGCCTGTGTGAGGGCTTGCAGGTCCAAGCGCAACACCAGGAATCCCTCATTCCACCGCTGGAGCTGCCTCTTCATGAGAGTCACCACTCTCTCAATGGAGGAGGCAGTGCGCTTGGCCATGAGAGTCAACGCAGTGCTTATGCTCTGCATGGACTCCTCCACAACATGACACACATACCCTCATTGACCTCCGTCAGATCCTCCCGCACATCCCGCTGGACATCCAGCATTTGCTGCCTAATGGATGAATCCAGAGGCTCACCATCTGCCTTCGACTCAGCATTGTCCTGGTCTCCAGCAGTCCTCCGACTGCCGGCACCCTAGGCACTCTCTGCCTCCGCCTGCACCTCAAGCCAGTGTAAAGTGCCCTCACCATTGTGCACCGACATTCTAGTCACTGTGCTAATGCCCACTGAGGTGCTGGTATCTGCGCTGGAGCCTGGTTCAGAGAGTGGGTGTGATGCAGATGCACCTGAAGCCGGCGGTCCCCTGGCATCAGGGGTGGCTCTTTGGGGTCCTGTGATCGAATGCGTGCTGGTGAATCTAAGGGAGAACAAGGACATGTCATTAGTTTAAGTCATCACACTGTCACTGTGCATGCCAGGTACCCTGGTGAGACAATGGAGATCTGCATCATGGTGCCATTATCACTCAATGACCAATGGGGACTCCAGGTTTGAGGATCCCATTAATGATGAGGCTACACAAGAATGTTTGCACAATCCAACACTCTCACCTCTGTGCAATGCGCTCTTACCTTCATCAGAGACCCCTGCCTCTCCACAACTGGCTGAACATGGTGGGTGGTGGCTCTCCAGCTCCAAGACATCCTGTTTAAATCTTTTCAATATTAGAAGGTTTGGGGAACCTCAGCCTGTCCTTGACCTCTCTATGTTGTTATGGCTTGTCTTCTCCTGAAAGGACAGAGAAGCATTGATTAGTCCTCTCTCTACCTGCAGCGCCATTGCAGCCTGGCCAACCCCACCTGAGGAGCACCTTGCAGGGCACATCTGAGCTGTTGCCCTTAAGCCGTAAGGCACTGAGACCCAACAGCCAGGGCTCACCACCTTGGCCAGCTCCAGTGTCATTGACAGTTGGCACTCAGACTCTAAAACTCCTGAGCTCCACAGGTGGACTGCCAGATCTTAACACTTCTCCACACTGATCCATGGCAACACCTTGCCAAGCACGGCAGGTTGTTAAACCTCTTGCGGCACTGCACCCATATGCAACGCACAACCTCGTGGCTGCTGACCTCAGCTGCCACCTCCTCCCAAGTGGTGGCCTCCAACTGCCATCTCTGGGAACAAGGGTGTCCCTCCTGGCCGCCATCTCCCCCACTCTGAAAAACGGGAGGCCGATAGCCCACCCGACCTGCCCTCCCACCTGGCATCCCCAGTCGCTGTTGAGGCCATTGAGTCGCTGCTGAGTCCCCGGGCCACAGAATATGATTCTTCCCTGGTAGCCTTCAAGGAGCTGCCTCCGCCATTTTTAAACTGCCCGCTGGTCGCCATTGGGCCCAGCACCCGATAGGGCCCCGCCCCTGCCCCCACCTGGCCTCTCGCGACCATTCGGAAGACGCGTTTCACGCTGGGCGGGCCTTAATTGGCCAGTTGCGTGAAATCACGATTGTGGGCCAATCACAGTCAGGGGCCTGTTTCCCAATGGCTCCCGGGCATGCTGATCACATGCCCTCGCCAAGGGTAAAACTCAGGCCGTAGTCTTAAGTGTGACTGAAGATTAATATGAGATTGGAGAAGGGGTGCCTTCTCCCTCAGTGGAAATATCCAGGCATCAGTAGTGGCTGTCAGGCGCAAGTTTGTCTCTCTGTGCAGGACATTGGCCAGGCAGTGGTGACTTGTTTCGAGTCAGTGCTGGTTGACCATGTGCAGGAGGGATGCCTGTGATGCGATGATAGACAGTTGGGCTGTCACCGCCATAGGAGTCGGGCGTCTCTTTGATGGATGAGTAACATTGGGAATTGATGAGCTTTCAGGAGAAGAAAGTTCAGGACACAAGGAAGAAGTCAAGACCCAGAGTCTGCATGAACCGACATAGCCACCCTCACATCCATGGAGGAAGAGGCATTGGAGCTGAGAGAAATGGAGGCAGGCAAGACAATCACAAATGGTGAGATGGGAGTGGAGCCCCCGAGAGAAGGAATGACATGATGATTGTGCACAAGAGATCCTCTGGCAAGCAAAAAGCAGTGTTCATGTGTGCACCATTGGCCCCATGGAGCTCCAGTTTTGTCTTTACTCCCAATTGCTACTGCTGCTGTCTACTTAACACCACCCTCCCTGCCAAGCAATGCTACCACTCGCAATGCCTGCCAAACGCAGCCGACAGTAACCTCCGCTAAGCCTCCACCTCATTAATGCTGGAGAGGCTCTGAAACTCTGTTGTTCCCATAACCCCCTCACAAAACTATGAACACATGGGGCAGAATTTTACATGTGCGGGTGGGCACGTGCCCAACCCAATTGGGAGTAAAATAGTGAGCGATGATGTCGGGCGAGTATCCTGACAGCATCGCACAATTGCGCGATATTTTGGTCAGTGGGCATGCACGAGAATCGGCAGCACGCCCGCCGGCAATTAAGAGGCCTATTAAGGCCACTAAACTAGCAATTAATTTGTATTTCTCATGGTTGGCGGGCGGGCGAATCGGCCAGGCGGTCTTTGCATTTTTTAGGAAACCTCATCCATGGGCTGGATAGGGTTTCCAACAGCAATTTTAAAAAAAGTAAACATTTTTAAATATCATTTTTAATATGTCCCTGCTCATGTGACTGAGTCACATATGGGGACATGTTTCCATTATTTTTAAAATCTTTATTTTTCATTGTAAAACTCTTCAGCTCCCTGAGCCAGCTCTGTGCCTTCAGGGAGCTTTCAGTGCATGCTCTCCCGCGCATGTGCACACTTCAGCGCTCACGCACCACCCACCTCCCAGTCAAAGATGGCTTCACATTTGCATCAATGTACATTATACATTCGAAACCCATTTAAATACAGCCAACCTGTCTGCAAAGCCATACCTAGAACAATAGCCTTGAAAGCGATGAATGGGGGCTACATGCTATTCCATTAGCAAAGCATCCAGCCAATCACCTTGGTACTTCACTGGGTGGAGACAGACCATTACATATAATCACTTGGACAATGGGACCCTGGCTAAGAGAGAAATCCCCAGCCATGATCTAATCAAGTTACAACTGGAATACCCTAACCATGAACATATTTGGGTCACTGGGCAGTTGGAGAGAGTGTCATGTGACAAGCGAACCCCTTGTGTGTTTAAACACCTGTGTTTCTTTTCTGCAGAACAGGACAAGCAAGAAGACACTGAAGGAGCAAGGTCCTGAGTTGGTTTCCTCTCTCTTTATATCCAACTTGCAAGTTTTGAATCCTGCCTGATGATTGTGACTATCCAGGCGCTGTAGACAGACATATTAAAAAGAACTCAACCCAGCACTGCTGTCTCCAGAGGTATAGATAAATCAGCCATCCACAGCTTTAAGTGCCCTTGATGTCGAAAGCAGCAGGACCACTTAGCTTGAAGCTAATCAAGTCACCAACATCTAAGACTGCACTCTAAATTGTTTAATCTATCTTCCCACTCTGTAATCTACTTATATGTGTGTGTGTGTGTGTGTGTGTGTGTGTGGCGGTGTGTGCAAGGGTGTGTGCGAGAGTGTGTTTGAAAGTGAATGAGAGTGAGAGGGTGAGAGTGAGACTTTGAGTGTGAGTGCGCGTGAAAGTCGGAGCGTTTTTTAAAATCATTTTACTTAGACGGGTCTTCCACGTTCACCTGTCTTGGGAGAAAATGGACTGCGCTTTGGGTATATTTCATTTCTAGATTGGACATCACAGTCCGTGGCTGTTGAGGTCAATTCACAAGTGGTAATCTTTTCCACAACTCGCACAGGTGAATAGCATTAGCTCGAGGTCGACTGATGTTTTTTCCTTCCAGGGTGCTCTCTTTTCTGCCTTCTGATAATTTCTTATGTCCTCTGCTTTTTCTGTGCCCTTCTTGATTGCTTCTCTCCAGGCCTTCTGGTCAGCAGCAAGGACTTCCCATGCATTGACTCCAGTCCCAGTCAACTTAAGGTCTCACATATAGACGTCCTTGTATCACAGACATGGGTGACCTGATGGTAACATGCCAACAGCAAGCTTGCCATACGGGATATCTTTGGGGATGCGGCCTTTTGGCGCACGCAAAAGAATTCGAGATGGTGTTCTGCCCAACTTTCCATCTGCTCTTAAGAAGGGCCATACGGACTCGAAACGTTAACTTTGTTTTTTTTCTCTCTCCACAGATGCTGTCAGACCTGCTGAGCTTTTCCAGCATTTTCTGTTTTTGTTTCGGATTTCCAGCATCCGCAGTCTTTTGCTTTTTATCACCTGCTTGCTAGTTTCAGTGATGGTCATCACTGTCTGATTTCAGGGGGAGTGGTTTAGTGGCTGCTCGGCCAGTTGCTTTATTATTCCTTCATACATCCCTCTAGCTTCCCCAGATTCAGAAGCAGATTGAATGCAGTTGCAGAGTTTCAGCCAATATTGATTGGCGCAATGCCAAGCAGCCTATTCAGATTTATCCTGGCAGCTCTGAGAGCATCTAGATTTTGTTTGCTGGGCACTTGCTTGTTATTTATGAGGACTCTCCTCCTGGTTGCAGAAGTCAGCTCCATTTCAATCCAATAAGCCCCAAACCAGTCAGTGTTCCTCTTGTCTCATTCCCCATATGCAGTAAGTGCAGAGTTCTAGATGGCACTGTGCAAATGATCCCATTTTGACATTGCCCTCAGCCCTTGGGTGTTGTTGTCCAGAGTATCCTGATTGAGGACTTTGAGGAACTCTGGGTCCTTTCAGGGTCAGTGGTGTGGCAAATATTGATCAGAAGACAACCTTTCTTCCTGTAGTGGAACAGTGTCCCTGGCTTAGCCCTGACCTTCCTGCATGCCAGGGAGTGGTCAATGTCACAGTCAGCAATGTGATAGCTATGAGCGATAAGGATATTGTTGAGGGTGCAACATCTGGTAATGATGAGAACTAGCTGACGTCAGTGGTGTGATCTCAGATATCTCCAAGACACCTTTTGGCACAGCTTAGTTTGGAAGTGACCCTTCATTATACAGAGTACATGGTAACAGCATAGCTCCAGCAATCTCTGTCCATTATCATTCATCTTGCTGAGTCCCCGGTGTCCTATGCACATTGGCTAAGCTGTGTGGTCGGTAGCCATCCTTGCATTGAAGACCCAGAGAAAATACAGTCTCTCGGTGCTGAGAATTCTGCTGATAGCAGTGTCAAGTGCAAAAGGTTCATGTATGAACATACAAGTCTCAAGATCTCATCATTGAGACATCAAACAAACTCATAATACAGCACTTAACGATCCAGCTGGCATATGTGAATGACTGGTGTCTTCCTTGCTGAGTTTGTTTTGCCTGCATGGATAAGTGACCCGCCTGTCAAGAGATGACTCTCTAAGCTCCAGTACGCTTTGAAGCAAGCAGGCCATGTTGGGACAGCACCTAACTGACTGCGAGCTGCCCAGATTGAGGCTGGCAGTAGCTATCCAATGAGATGTGATGATCTCTCCTGGTGTAAGAAGTAGCCCCCGGCACTCGTGCTCTATGCCAATCGGACGAGAGCTTATAACTGGTAACTGTTGCTTCCCATGTCAAACCAAGTCAGTGGTTCTGATACAACCATGGTCCTGGATTTACTGAAAGACTCCACATTATCCAGTTCCATTAGCTACCTCTGAAGAAGATATCCAGCTCTGAAGAAGAGCCATACAGACTCAAAATGGTAACTTTGTTTTTCTCTCTACGGATGCTGTTAGACCTGCTGAGTCTTTCCAGCACTTTCTGTTTTTGTTCCATTATCTACCCCCAGTTTTACTCATGTATCAAACGCTCTTGCTTTTCCTTCAATGCCAATTGTGGAAAATTATTCCAAAGTGCTCATTGGATAAATGCTACCTAAATTTTCATATTTACCGGTAATAGCTGGTTAAAACAGTAATACCTTTGAATCTGAATTCTATCAATTTAAACATGTCTCACCTATTTTATTTTAGGAAAGTTGATTAAATCTAATGTCACAAATAACTGAGCCTTAATGCATAACTCAGGTCTGCCGCTAAAGGGCGATAAGGAACATGGGCCTAGAAACAAGGAGCAGAATATCCCGGCCCCGCTGCAGCGAGACTGGAAATGCAGTGAGCATGGACTGGAAAGTCCATTGACATCGACGGCACTGGGGAATCCCACCGGCCAGTGGAACCAGAAGATCCTGCAGATGGAGCGGAATTTTACGCTTCCCCGCCAGCAGCTTGAAGGCGATGGGATTCGTAATATGCAGCGTGTGGTCTGGTGCTGTCCACCTGCCCAACCTTGAATTGACTCCCCTTTCTGGTGAGGAAGGGGAGCCGTGGAGAAGTTGGGTGGCCCACCTGTTCTTAGGTCTATTGAGACCCATAAGTCACCTATTAATGGCCACTGGCCCTTAGCCCATTAATGCTCCATGAAACGTTAAATGGTTACGGAGCAGCTGGTATCAGTGGGGATATCTGCCCGGAAGGACAGGAAACCCCACCATCCGAGAAACCCTGCTCATGATCACCAGCTGGTTAGGGTTAAATATTAGTCAAAGAAGAAGTTGTGCTTCTGGTCGGTTAGGACATTGTGGATTTCAGACCTTCAGACAAGGGACAAAGGTTAATGAAAAGCGGTGATGAATCACAGTACGAAGCCAAAACCGCTATAAAAGGAGAAGGAACAGATCAATTTAAAAGTCACGGGCAGAGGAGAAATAACAAGATATACAGAAACAATAGAGAAACCCGGCCGAGAAGCAGCTCAAGAGAGGAAAATAAACTTTGATCAGTTGATGAAGGCAGGACAGTTTGTATAGTAGAATTATTAGAGAGCAAGGGGAGCAATTGGCACTAGGCTCCTATACAGAGTCAGAGTGGCTGAAGCTGATCACTTGTGAGCTGATATGTGTCCAGTATTTATCCTGGCAATAGGGCTGATGCTGTCCTTTTACATGTGCTTTGTAAAGCCTGATGAAGAGCTGATACAACTCTGCGAACCAGACTTAGCACTTAAATTACTCGATATCTGCTACAATATTTCAGATCGCATCAG
Organism: Cetorhinus maximus; assembly: GCF_964194155.1. NCBI lineage: Eukaryota > Metazoa > Chordata > Chondrichthyes > Lamniformes > Cetorhinidae > Cetorhinus > Cetorhinus maximus. The sequence goes on from NC_135880.1 coordinate 166,046,040, forward strand.
AGAAGAAAGTGAGTATTGAAATCCCTTCTATTGACTAGGATTGAGAGATATTCATTAGTCACGAACGAGGTGAGTGCTTAGTTGTCATTACCAAGAACTTTTGATGTGATTTTATTTCCTTCTCAGTGGGTGAGGGATGAAGTGATCATTTAGCTTCATTCGGGTCTAAAATAAGTAACTAGAATAGTTAAAGCAGATTTTTAAAAGCGAGGTTTTATGACAGACCGCCGTCCCTAAGGCCCAGTGCACCCTTCTGTCCCGGAAGTTGACTAGTTTCTTCTATATCTTGATGTCAATCCCAGGGAGGGTTAAAAATGACCAATCGGCAACACAACATACTGGCCAGTAGTTGTTTGATGACCAGCGCTTGACCCTTGTAGGGCAGCACTCAGTCCTGATCAGCGTCGGATGCAAGTATTGACGTTGGCCCCCAGTCAGTTCCCTTGCCAGGCTTCCTCGACAGGGCTAATGTTGACACCCAGATAGAGGCATTGGGTGAGTTTCTCTGCCAGGCTATCTAACCGCCACTGGCCAACCAGGACTTCAGAACATTTTTCCCAATTGATCCTGGTGGATATTGCCGCGGAGTGGACGTGTTGACACTTGCCCATCCTCGGCAGGTCAACATGATCAGTGAACATGAGGAGCACAGCACTGGCGTAAGCCGAGAGGACAGCCTCCATGCCCAGCCCCACACAGAGCCAGTTTCGTCAGCCTCCTCTGCAAGAGACACAGATAAGGGTCCACACAGATGGCACATACCTGGCCGAACATGGGCACACCTAATGCACTGCCAGCTCCCAAAGCGAAGGAGCACATCAAAGACACATTAACCTTAATCAGGCACTCTACAGCAGAGAAAATGTGCCCCAAACTTGAATGTCCACAGAGTCCCAAATAAGTATTCATGATCCACCCTGTCGAACACCTTCTCCTGATCTAGGGAAAGGAAGGTGGCCAACAGCCCAGCCCTCTGGGAGTGGTGGATCAGGTCCCGGACCAGATGGATGTTATTGTGGATGGTTCGGCCAGTGACTGTGGGACTGGTCAGGGTATGTCATGTGGGCCAGAATGGTGCCAAGGCAAGAAGACATGACCCTTGCAAAGATATTATAGTCAATTGTAAGGAGAGAGACCAGGCGCCATTTCTTAAGTTGGCTGAGGTGCCACCCCTTGGGCAGTAGGATAGTGGTGGCCCTGCGCCATGAGAGAGGCATCTCTCCATTGCCAGACTTACCTGGCAGACAGGACCTGTGCATAGTCACCCCTCAGGATGTCCTAGAAAGCTCTGTGGAACTCCACATTCAGCCCATCCAGCCCTGGTGGACTTGCCCTTCGAGAGCCAGTTGAGAGCACCCAGTCAGTTCTGCCAAACTAAGCGGAACATTGAGCCAATTGGCACCCTCCAGGCCAATCTTCAACAGGTCCTCACACAAAACTCTATGAGTGTCATTGCTAACCAGATCTGGGCTCACCAGAACATTGTAATAGACTCAAACATGGGCACTGACAGCCTCCGAATCTAAGAGGAGGGCTCTGTCATCATCCAGCAGCCCCAGGCACTGCTTACGGACCCTTTTTCCAGCAACTAGAGGAGAAAGGGGGAGCCACAGTCCACGCCCTGAAGGAACCAGATCCATGACCTCATGAAGGTACCTTGGTACCTAACAAGCTACAGGCCCAGCTTCCACAATCTCTCCTCATAAAACAATCCTGCTGTCCCATGGATTAGTCTGGTGGACCTCTTTGGAAAATATATCCTTAGTTAAGGATCCCAAAACTGTACACAATATTCCAGATGCGGTCTCACCAAAGCTCTATACAATTGTAGCAAGACAAGACATCTTTACTCCTGTACTCAAATGACCTTGCGATGAAGGCCAACATACCATTTGCCTTTCTAATTGCTAGCTGCACCTGCATGCTAACTTTTAGTGACTCATGAACCAGTCCACCCAGGTCCCTTTGGACATCATCTCTTCCCAACCTCTCACCATTTAAGGAATACTCTGCCTTTCTGTTTTCGTTACAAAGTGGATAACTTCACTTTTATTCACATTATAGTCCATCTACCATGTTCTTTCCCATTCACTTAGACTGTCCAAATCTCCTTGCATCCTCCTCATAACTCACATTCCCACCTAGTTTGCTAACTCTTCCTTGATCATCGCCAGGTTCTTTGACTCTGCTGCTGGATCGCTATTTTTCACAGACCACTGCGTGCTATGGTGTAACCCTGAGTAAACTGAGCAGTTGATTTATTCTCTGTCTCTCAGCATCCATGTCTTCTATGGAATCCTTTTGGCAATTTCCAGCTGTCTTATTGACGTTTTCAGTTTTGGTGCCTTTTGTCAGGTTAGACTTGCAAAACTTTTTAAAGTTGATTTTCAGAAATTTCAGGGTCCTTCACTGCTACATCTATGTTGTATGTTGGTTGGACTAGCTAACGAATGGTTGCAGAGAGAGAGATTGGTCTGAGCAATAACCGGTGTATTGTAAAAACATAACTATTCACAGAAATACAAGAGCAGGAGTACTACAAAGTCTAAGCCATAAGATTTCTCTTTCTCAACTCCTAGTCATGCGACTCCCCCTTACATCATCATGTGGGCGGTACTGGATCTGCAGTCTCACACATTGGGCGGAATCCCACTGCAATGGCGGCTTTTCACATGGTATCATCTCAAACCCACCGCATTAATTATGCATTCCCGGAAGTACGCCATTTCCGTGGTGGGTGGGTGCTAATTTGCCCGTCACGCCATCACCTCACTGCTGCAGCATGCCGGGCGCCATGTTTAATATGCATTCCGGGGAATGCATAATTAATGCGGTGGGTTTGGGATGATACAGTGTGAAAAGCCGCCATTGCAGTGGGATTCTGCCCAATGTGTGGGACTGCAGATCCAGTACCGCCCACATGATGATGTAAGGGGGAGTGGCATGACTAGGAGTTGAGAAGGAGAAAGCTTATGGCTTAGACTTTGTAGTACTCCTGCTCTTGTATTTCTGTGCACACCTCTCAGCACTTCCAGCTCACTGACTGTTGCAAAGAAGACATGGCCCTGAAAGGCAAAAAGACTGCAGCCCCCAGGTTCAATGAAGCGTCCCTCGAGTGCCTTTTGGATGCAGTGGAGGCTCACTGTGATGTCCTCTATCCCCGCTCTGGCCGCAGGATGGGCAGCAACCTCACTAATCCAGCATGGGAGGTGGTGGCAGCGGTGGTCAGTGCCAATTCCCGTCAAAAGAGGACAGCCACCCAGTGCCACTACAGGATGAATGATCTCCGTTCCGCCAGGGTAAGTCACTCTTCTCATCACTCTCAGCTCACACACTCACAACCCCATCACACACCCACAGGGATCTCTCACCTCAAGGGACAATGCCACTAACTCTCACATACACCCTCACATCTCCATCAAGCTCATACTCTCTCGTGCTCGTGTCCTTATCCTGCTCACGGCTCAGCTTACCACATAAATATTCCACTCAGTGTCCTACTCACACTCTCTCCATCTGTTTTCATGCAGGAGAAGCTGGCTCACATCAGCAGGCAGAGGTCCCAGACCAGGGGTGGAGTGGCCCACGTTAGGGCCCTCAGTCACTTTGAGAAGTGTGCCATTGTGCTGACTGGTGACGACAGTCGGTGATGGTGAGGTCAGTGGTGAACACCCTTGTGAGGATCCTGCACCCCATCAACCCTCTCTCAACACAATTGTGAGTGCTCTCTCTCCTGCTTTTGACTTTGCTGTCATGTACTAATTATCTCTACTTTGATTCACAGGGAGCTCTGCCAAGTGACTGATACCCTCAGCCAGCCAGTCCCTCAGCTCCATCATGTCCTCACCTCCAGCCAAGAAGACACCTCCTCCATTGAAGAGCTGGAAATAAGCAGTCTGGAAGACCCATCACAGCGCTTACCCACACCTTCCACCAGTGCAGAGACACACACCTTGGTGGGACCTAGATCTAGAGCAGGCTCATGTTCACAGCCTGGTGGTCTTTGCATGGACACATGTCAGCAGCAGGAGGCAGATTCACCGAGCTCCCCGGCACTCGGAGGACTGCTGGGGATCAGACATCTGTGAGGTCCGAGTCAGATAATGAGCCTCTAGATTTGGTCCTCCACTCATCCTAGAAAGTCAGTAAAAAGCATGGGAACATCACGCAGAGCTGTTGGAAGCCCTCAGCTGAGTGGCATGCGACTTGGAAAAGTGCGTCCACCTGCTCTCTTATGAAGCGGTGCCCAAATGTGGGTGTATGGAGGTCTCCATAGGGAGGATGGTGGACGCCATGGAGGCCCTGGTCCAGCAGAACATGGAGATGTGCGCAGACCTGCAATCCATCATGGGAGCCATGGGTGAATTCCTGCAGTGGCAACATTAAAGGGAAATGGGGCACCTCGACGTCTCTCCAGGTACTTGTTCCCCTCAAAGAGTCAGGCCAGGACTCCCGGGCACCTGAAGGGAGGTGAGTGGCAGCTGGACACCCCTGGGTAATCTACTCAGGAATATCAGAGGTTTTCCTCTCCCTCTGAACCCCCTTTGCCTGTGAACCCCTCAACCTCATCCTCTGTCACCCCAGAGGGAGCAGCTGGCCAACGAGTGATTCTGGAGGGAGGTGTGTGTGTGTGCGGCAGAGCCTTTCGGAGCCTCATGCAAACATCCTCCTATGCACTTGGATCCTTCACGTATCAAACTCACCGCAATGTCCTGAGCATTTTCAATGCTGCCCTCTGGGGTTCACTTTAAGTTGTCTGTCTGAGCTGACCTGCATCTCCGCCCACCCAGTGATCACACTCTCATGCAGCTCCTGATTTCACCCACCATGACCCTCGTTTCAATTTCGATTTGCACAGAATGGTCTGGATTCTGGCTCCCCGTCTTTTCCCGTCCTCCAGTCACCTATTTTCTTTCCCCCATCACAGTTATCCCCCCAGGCCTCACCTTGCACCTCCCCTCCATGACCTCCCAGCCACAACCCTTTTCCTTCAGGATGGTTAGGTGAATGTGTATGATCCTATCCTTCCTGAAAATCCCACCCCCATCCACATTCACCTCCCCGACCTCCTGCTTCCCACCTCCAGCGTCCATATCTGCTTCCGAGTCCCCACCAATCACCTTTGCTGTCCCTTCTACTGCTACCATCGAACTCTCACCCTCACATCCTACCGCCTCACTCTACCCTCGGCCATTCTCGCTATCTCCCTGGAAGTCCTCCCCTCCCTTAGTCCTCCCACCCGCTGCCAGACTTCCCCCCTATCCCACTTAGCCCCTCTCCCTTCTTGACTCCCTCAGAAATCCTTACTTCTTCCTCCACGCTTACTCCCTCCACTGTCTGCATTCCTTCCTACCCCCCACTGGATTCCCTCCCCTAACCACACTCCTTCCTCCCCCTGGACTCCCTCTCTTCTCTGCCCTACTTCCCCCTCCCCAGACTCCTTCCCCTCTTCAGACTCCTTCCCCCCGCTGGACTCCTTCCCCTCTCTGCACTCATTCCCCCCTCTGTACTCCCTCCCTTAAGCCTTCCACTCCCCAGGCACTTAACTCCCCAGTTGCCATCGTCTCCCCCGTTACCCCCTCCTTCCCCCATACTCCTTCCCCCCCAACCTCACACCCCCGACACCTTCATTATCCCCTCCCAACCTCACCTTAACCCTAACCCTAACCCCCAGCACCTCTTCCTCTCCCAGTCAATACTAGACCTTCCTCTCCCACTCCCTCGACCATCATCCGTTGTGAGCATCAATGGTCACTTTCCAACTTCCGTGAGCTGCTTCGCAGCAGATCCATGTCCATGAGAATCCACCCAGCATGCCATGGACGTTCCTCCATGATCCCATTGCTGTCAGGGTCCAGCATCTTCTGCTTCTGGGATGTCCGTGATGTGAGAAAGGCCCTTGCAGTAACTCCTGGCTTTTGCATATCACTGTTGTCAAGGCATGTTCTGCACCGGCATGTTTTCCCGCCGACGTGGGCAGATGATCCAGCGGTGGGGGTTAATGAATCTGGCGGGTTGGCTTTATCCTGATATGCTAATATATTACAATGAGGATGCCGACGTCTGATGGCAGGGAACGTGGCCCACCATTAGCGGGCAGAGCGGATAACGCAAACTGGTTTCACGACATCGTGAAACCGATTTTTGGTCTTCACGCCATATTGTCTGCTCACGCCACCGAACACGCCCAACACCAAGGGCATGGAAAATCCCAGCCATTAACTCGTTCTGCCCTGAACACTCTAATATTACAGCATATTTCCCTTCAACTGATACCCAGCAAATAATTCACCAGGACAATAACCCTAATGCACTGTCCGTGTGCTAAGTTGTCCTACAACTGCTGACTCTTACAAATAAAGTTATGCATCGTCCATTAACACAATCTCACAAATTTGCTGCACAAAAGCACAAAATTAATGGGAGTGTTAATACTCCAAGGGAATTAAACCTGAAGGGGAGAGAGAATTTTATTTTCCTGTTCAAAATAGTCTTTGAAACAGTGACCCTGGATACACCGGAACTTTCCGATGGACTCCTGATTGAAGTCTGATGTGACTCTACCAGAAAACTAAAACTCGGGTTCTGGTCTTTTAAGAGAGGTTTCAGCAGTATTGATTCAGGACAGAATCTCCACACATATCAAACAGGGCCACTGATATGGAGGAACAGGACCAGGGATGGGGCTCTTTACTACAAGAGTTCCAGTTCCTTAGCACAGAGCGGAAACCTGCTCTGCACAAAGCGATCAGGAATAGTTTAAAACCCAACTGATCTGAAAAGTGAAATAACTGGAGCCTGAGGGCGGTGATGGAAGGTGCGGGGGTGGGAGGGGGTGGGGGATGTGGTAATCGCCTCCCTAATTATTACATGATCCAGTTTGGAAGGAGACAGGGTCAATTAGAGTTTTACCCCCAGCACCAGTATTCTCCAGTGGACTGTGAGAAAGTGAGCTTTACAGGAATTGCAAGTTTAATTAAAAATATGTGAGGAAAATATTACATTTTTAATATGCACTAGCTGGTAGTCACAACATGAGCATTGTGCTGTCAAGTCAGCTCCAAATTGTTGTAGCTCTGTCTCCAACGCTTGCTCCCCTTAAATGAGGCTCTGACCAGGGGTCACGAGATCATTGAATGTATTCTGCAGGGCCAAAAACAGAAACATTCTGAGATTATCTAAAAATGTTATTTGGTTAACAAGCAAAAGCAGAACAAAAATGGTCACTTCAATAAATGTCAGGATGGGTAAACTCTGTGTGATGTCAAAGCTCCACCTTGCAATCATAGCACTAACTAAAATGCTCATCCACTGTCTGAGATTTTAATCACATTTTTACCGCCCTTACGATGTACCACATGCCATTGGTTTCTATTTTAAGTGGAGCATTTCATTGCTTTACATGATAAGGATCAAATAATTGCTGTAGTCGTTTCCCGTATTCTGTACCATGTTACATTTGAAGTGCTGTATCTGAACAGTCAGAGTGCCATGAAGGATCTGGAACTTCCCTCTTTTTGAGATAGAGAGTAGCAGTGTGTAGTGTGGATGAGGAGAAACAACATAAAATTAATAACAATTATCCATCAGTGTTCATAGAAGGAGCTTTTTCTCTGTTTCAGGATCCCGTTTAAAGGCAAACTCCTCAGAGAGGGTCACAAAGACGATTCAGAGAATGCTCGATGATAATGAGCTTCAGGAGGTTGAGTATGATTATTGGCAGCAACTTAACAATGACTACAACCAGTCTGAGCAGCTGTCAGATTTTGAGGAGTTTCTCTCTGAGACTGAAGGAGACAATGTGACGCAGGATTTTCCTACAAAAAGTTCACTCGATATGAGACAGAGCAGAAGATCTTTTCTTGAAAACTGTTGCAATCCTGGTTGTAATTTCACTATATTTCGCTGGGTCATCTGTGCCTGGGAGGTTTAATTCATATTATATCTTTATGTTTATAGAATGCTTTATATGGATTCAGAAATGGTCTGATTTTAGATACGGATGTTTTAACTTTACAATTTCAACCTTCTGACAAGAATCATAATCTTCTGATAGCCCACTTTGGGATTCAAGATACAGAGGTCAGCAGGCACTGTAGGATTTTTGATTTTGAATGTTGGGGGAAAAAAATCAGTTTGATAAACTCTGCCTTCAAACTCCCCCAGTGGGTGCCAGCAGGGGAAAATCTTCATGGGGACTATAAATTCAAAGTTATTCTAGTCTATTCTAGTCTAGTCCCTTTCAAGGTTTGTAGTTTGTAGTTCAAAAATGATCTTTTGAAAAATTGCAACTGTGATTGGTTTACTATCCTATTATTTACTTATTAAACCATGTATGTAAATGATCCACTTCATTTTTCAAGACTCTTCTGGGCAATTGGAGGGTATTTGATCATGCACTTGACTTGCACTTTGCACACGGAGAACAGGCTGTGGAGAGTGAGCAGGTAAGTTACTTGCCACAGAACACCCAGCTTCTCCCCTGTTCTTGCAGCCATAATATTTACGTGGGTGGGGGAAGTTATGTTCCTGGTCAACAGAGACCCTCAGGATGTTGATAGATGGTAGTTTGAGGATGTTGAATATTCAACAATGGTAGTTTCATTGAATTTCAAGAGGGGCTGTTTGGATTCACTTTTGTTGGAGATGTTCATTGCCTGGCACTCATGTGGCATGAATGATATTTGACACTTAACAATACAAGCCTAAATGTTTTCCAGGTCTTGTTGCATGCAGGCGTGGGCTGCTTTGTTATCTGACAGCAGTGAATGCACTGCAACACTTCTGTCCTTATGATGGATGGAAGATCATTAATGAAGCAGCAGGAAATGGTTGGGCCCAGGACACTGCCTTGATGTCCTGGGGCTGAGATGATTGGCCTCCAAAAACAATAATCATCCTCCTTTGTTCTCTGTATAACTGCAGCCAGTGGAACCTTTTGCTCCTGATTCACATGGACTTCAATTTTACAAGGGCTCCCTGATGCCACACAAATGTTAATTTGAGGTCAAGGCACAACTCAGTGAATTGTTAATAACAAGAAAAAATGCTGGAAAAACTCAGCAGGTCAGGCAGCATCTTTACAGACACATAAACCAGTAAAGAATTACCACTAGCTTGACACAAAGACTTCTCGCTCAGGGCCGGCACAGTTGCAAATGGTTTTCTCCCAGTGAATTACTGAGCATTCACTTGATGCTTCTCACCCAACTCAGATCTCTTCCCAAGACACCCAAAATCCGCAATATAAACCCACTGTTTCTTCCACTGCAGAGCAAACAAATGAGTTCCCTAAACTCAGTTTTCCAGTAGCATCTCCGCTAAACTGATCACTTTACTGAGTCCTGTATCTGATCATTCAGTTAATTACTATCTCAATAGCCTTGAAGTTTTCCTCCTAAGAAAACTTTAAATCCCTGATTCGCTCGCTGACATGCACTGAATACTCCCCTGCTCAACTCCTGTCTTTTCTGTGACTGTCTCACTGGGTCACTGTTGCTAGGCAACATTCAAGCTTTTCTACATTGTGTTATTTTTTTCCTTTCCAGAATCAATTAACTTTTAACCTATCTATTTAACTTCAGGGGTTATAAAAGCTCATTAAAAATATGTATGTGTATAATTTTTTATAAATATGTATGTATGTAATCAAACCCCAAAGACTTGAAACCTTTTGGTCACAAATCTATCCACACTCCCAGGCACTAAGGTTCATAAACAGAACTTAAATGAACCTGAAACCTAATTTTACCTTTCTCAACACACACACACACACATATATATATTCAACTTAAGAAGATAGATTGTTCATAACAAACAATAAAGACTTGCTGCATCTAACTCCCTCTCCCTCCCTCTCTCTCTCTCACTCACACACACACATACACACACATGCAGATCCTTGCAGATTGGCCTTGTCTCTGAGGCATAGTGATGTTTAGAAAAACTAGCAATCTGATCCTACGATGGCTTTCTTCGGACCATTTCCCTCTAAAAGCTCATGTCCACAGTGATGTGAATCACATGTGCCTTGTTTCTAGGTAGAAATGATAATTAACTATCCGCTCAAGTCTGCAACTCTATTCTATTTTGTAATTAAATTGACAGTTTAATGTATACAAAACCTGACATTCCTAACACCTCCGTGAGGCATGGAGAATAACAGCCTATACACCATCAGCAGAGTAGCTCTCTGGTCAATGTTTACAGTTGTAAAATCTCACACATTATTCCCAGTGAGATAACACGGGCTCCCTTGTAATCTTTAACAATAAAGCCACCCCACTCAAGCTTTTTGTCAGGAAGACTCTAGATCAGGTCACATGGCTGCCTTTGTTCCTCCATTTCACCCTAAATTAAAGACACATCCAGAAACAATACAAATGTAGACAGCCTTGTATCTGTAACACCTCCCCATTAAAAGATGAAAAGTCATCACTAATGATTTGCTGCCACCTATGTCTTTGTCGGATAATTTGTAACCATCAGCCACAAAGCTGCTTCTCTTCTTTCAGAAACATTGTGGTCTTCTAGGTGGGCCTGTAAGAAATTGGGGTCTTTAATAAACTGGTATTTTCTGCATAGTATAGAACTTTTATGAGATTAGCTAAACAGCATTGATTATCTCTCTGGAAAGGTAACACTTCGACATCTAAAAGTCCCTGGGAATGGAAAGGTCACTTGGTTCAGGCTGCCATGTTGACATTCCTATGTTGGTAGGATGGCATCTTATGTATCTCATTAGTATCCAAGTGTTTAACAAGGACCAAGATATGACCCTCAGCGTGATCTAAGCTAAAAGGCTGACCTCCAGCTGGGTGATGAACAGGGGAGGAGGTAGCCACCCTGACACTTGGGTACCTGTCCTGCATTCATTGGTCAGAAGGGTCTGAATAGATAATTGACACTGGGTAAGCTGCTAGCCCCCAGAAAAAAGGTATATTAACAAGAGCTCAGGGGCAGGGAGCAGTGCTGGTGAGGTGGCAGTGCTTGTCAGGCAGCTGCCTTCTTCACATAGAAGAGGAAGAAGAAGAGGCGGCAAAGGAAGACTGAGGGAAGAGTTTCCCAACGTTTCGACTAGAGAGCAAATTGCTGCCATCACAAGTAGTGAGATCAACACATTCTGCATCAACCATCCGTTCATCCTGTGGGATTGGTAAATTGCTCTCAGCTGTCACGGTCATACTCTTTTTATGTCTAATTAATTAATGTATCATATCTAGATTGTTGCTTCTTAATAAATGTAATAAACCATCTTAAAATTACTTATGAATAGTTCACTGCCTATCTTGGGTATCTGTGGCACCGAATCCAAAATCTTACAGGACTGTATTCCTACAGGGATACTGGTTTTAAATTCTTCCATTCACATTTACTCCCTAAGGTTTTCGAAATCTTGCTCAAACTAGATACCATCTATCAAATATCATTTCTTTCTTCTAGCAAATCCCTCAAAAATCTGATTTTGTCTCCATGTGGTAGGGTGGAGTATAAAGGAAGAAATAAAGGGAACTTGTTCAGAAAGGCACAGCGATATTCATGGGAGATTTTAACCTATGTAGAGACTGAAAAAGTCAGATGGGCAAAGGTAGCCTAGACGAGGAGTTCATAGAATGTTTCTGGGATTGTTTCTTAGAACAGCACGTCCTGGAGTCATCCAGAGAGTAGGCTATACTAGGCATAGTATTGTGCAACGAGGTGGGATTGATTAATGATCTCATAGTGAAGGTGCCCCTCAGTAGTAGCGATCAGCTTCTTCCTCATTGAATTTAGTCACTAAGTGATAATTCCTTGCCAAGTCAAAACCAAGGGCAGGATTTTCCCCGCATCGGGCGGGAGTGGTAGGCGGGCCAGGGAACATAAGAACATAATAACTAAGCGCAGGAGTAGGCAATTCAGTCCCTTGAGCCTGCCAGGCCATTCAATACACTCATGGCTGATCTCATTTCGGCTTCAACTCAAATTTCCCACCCTCTCCCCATAACCTTTCAACCCGTTACTAATTAAAAATCCGTCTATCTCCTCCTTAAATTTATTCAGTATCCCGGCATCCACTCTGACGTATTCCATTTGCCTGCCTTAATACGTGCTGTACCTGCATACTAGCTTTCAGCGATTCATGCACGAGGATACCCAGATCCCTCTGCACTGAAGCATTCTGAAGTTTCTCTCCATTTAAATAATAAGTCACCTTTTTATTCTTCTGACCAAAATGGATAACCTCACACTTAACCACTTTAAACTCCATCTGCAAAATTTTGGCCCATTCACCTAACCTGTCCATATCCATTTGTAAATTTCTTATTTCTTCATTGCAACTTACTTTCCCACTTATTTTGGTGTCACCTGCAAATTTAGCTATAGTTCCTTCTACCCCTGAATCCAAGTCATTAATATAGATTGTAAATAGTTGGGGCCCAAGGACCGAACCCTGTAGCACCCCATTAGTTGCAGCTTGCCATCCAGAAAAAGACCCATTTATCCTGACTCTCTGTTTTCTGTTGGCTAGCCAATCCTCTATCCAAGCTAATATATTAACCCTAACTCCGTGTGATCTTATCTTGTGTATTAATCTTTTGTGCGACACCTTATCAAAGACCTTCTGGGAGTCCAGATATACTACAGCTACAGGATCCCCATTATCCACTTTGCTTGTCACATCTTCAAAGAACTCTAGCAAATTAGTCAAACATGATTTACTCTTCATTAAGCCATGCTGACTCTGATGGATTGCATTTTGACTTTCCAAATACCCCATTACTACTTCCTTAATAATGGATTCCAACAATTTCCCAATGACAGATGTTAAACTAACTGGTCGATAGTTTCCTACGTTCTGCCTCCCCCCACTTTTTGAATAAGGGCGTTATATTAGCATTTTTCCAATTCACTGGAACCTTTCCAGAATCCAGGGAATTTTGGAATATTATAGCTAATGCATCCACTATCTCCACTGCCACTTCCTTTGAGACCCTGGGATGTAGGCCATCAGGTCCTGGGGACTTGTCACCCTTCAATCCCAATAGTTTGCTCAGTACTTTTTCTCTAGTGGTGGTGATTGTTCTAAGTTCCTCCTTCTCTATACCCTCTGTACTGCCTGTTACTATTGGGGTGGTACTAGTGTCCTCCACTGTGAAAACTGAGGCAAAATATTGATTCAGCGTCTCTGCCATTTCTGCGTTCTCCATTATTAATTCCCAAGTCTCATCCTCCAAGGGACCAACATTCACTTTAGCTACTCTCTTTCCTTTTATATACTTGTAGATGCTTTTGCTCTCAGTTTTTACATTTTGCGCTAGTTTTCTTTCATAATTTACCTTTGCTCTTTTTATTATTTTTTTAGTAACCCTTTGTTGATCTTTAAAAGTTTCCCAATCTTCCAGCCTGCCACTGACCTTTGCAATTTGGTATGCCTTAGTTTTTGCCTTTATGTTATCTTTAACTTCCTTGCTTAGCCATGGATGCTTTTTCCCCCTCTTACCACCTTTCTTCCTCTTTGGAATATATTTTACTAGGGAGAAATTGAATATCTCCTCAAATATCTGCCACTGTTCATCAACTGTCCTACCTTGTAGTCTTCCAGCTCAGTCCATTAGGGCCAAATCTGTCCTCATGCCTATGCCTAACTCCAGAACACTAACGTGGGACTCAAGTTTCTCGCTCTCAAACTGAACTTGAAATTCTATCATGCTATGATCACTCTTCCCTGGAGGATCCTTTACTCTGAGATCATTAATTAATCCCATTTCATTACACAAAAACAAATCCAGAATAGCCTGATTCATGGTTGGTTCCACAACATACTGTTCCAAGAAACAATCTCTAATTCACTCTATGAACTCTCCCTCAAGATTACCCTTGCCAATTTGATTAGTCCAGTCTATATACATATTAAAATCACCCATGGTTATTGCAATGCCTTTCTTACATGCTGCCAGTATTTCTTGGTTTATACTGTGCCTTACTGCTGAACTACTGTTTGGGGACCTACAGATTACTCCCACCAGGGACTTCTTCCCATTGCTATTTCTTATTTCTGCCCAGACTGACTCAACATCTTGCTCTTCAGTGCCTATATCATTCCTCACTATAGTACTGATCTCTTCCTTTACTAACAAAGCTACACTACCTCCTTTTCCTTCCTGCCTATCCTTCCAAAACACTGAGTACCCTTGGATATTCAACTCCCAAACCTGTTCTCCCTGTAACCATGTCTCAGTAATCACCACCAAATCATACCCATTTTTCTCTATTTGCGCTGTTAACTCATTAGTTTTATTCCGAATGCTACGTGTGTTCAGATACAAAGCCTTTAAGTTTGCTCTAGTGTCAATTTTCCCTAATCTTATATGATTCTTTGGTGTAGTATGGCGTTCACACACTCTGTCCTTTCCTTTCACCTTTTGGTAACAATCAGCCTCATCACTAACCTGCATTCTTACCCTCTCCTTAAACGTTGATTTTTTATATTTCCATGCTACTGAACACTCCGTCCTACTATTTTGTTTAAAGCCCATCTACAACCCTAGTTATGCGATTCGCCAGGACACTGGTCCCAGCATGATTCAAGTGGAGCCCGTCCGAACGGAATAGCTCTCTCTTTCCCCATCCCATGAATTTGAACCCATTTCTCCCACACCAATCTTTGAGCCACGCATTTACCTCTGTAATCTTATTGACCCTGTGTCAATTAGCTCGTGGTTCAGGTGGTAATCCAGAGATTATTACCTTTTTGGTTCTGCTTTCTAATTTAGCCTCTAGCTGCTCATATTCCCTCAGCAGAATCTCTTTCCTCATTCTACTTATATCGTTGATACCTATGTGGACCACGACAACTGTGACTTTCCCCTCCCACTCCAAGTTCCTCTGCAGCCCAGATGAGATATCCTTAACCCTGGCACCAGGAAGGCAACACAGCCTTTGGGGCTCTCGATCCTGGCTACAGAGAACAGTATCTGTTCCCATAACTATACTATCCCCGATTATAACTACATTTCTCTTTTCTCCTCCCACTTGAATGGCTCCCTGTACCACAGTGCTATGGTCAGTTTGCTCATCCTCCCTACAGTCCCCACTCTCGTCCACACAGGGAGCAAGAATCTCGAACCCATTGGATAAGGGCAAGGGCAGAGGCTCCTGCAGTGCTACTTCCTGGATCCCTCTACTTGCCTCACTCATAGTCACACCCTCCTGTCCCTGACCGCTGGCCGAATTTAAGGTAGTTAATCTAAGGGATGTGACTGTCTCCAGGTAACTCTCACCCTCCCTGATGTGTCGCAGTGTCCGAAGCTCAGACTCCAGCGCATCAACTCTGAGCCGGAGTTCCTCGAACATTTGCTACAGATGTGGTCACTAGGAACCACAATGGGGTCCACCACCTTCCACATCATGCAGCTACAACACATCACCTGGCCCTGCATCTCTATTTTATTAAATTAGTTTTTCAAGTTGTTTTTAAATTTCCTACTGGTCTTTAGTTTATCAATCTGTAAAATATTTATCCTATTTACCTTTAATCTGAAAGCAAGTTAGAATAGAGATTCAAAATACACTTTTTAAAATCAACTGGAACTCGCTCTCTCTGCTGAGTTGAAGCTGAATTGTCAGGCCTCCGATCTTGGGCCCCAGTAGTCACCTTTCAAGGCGGACCGTCGCCTGCAATTTGGCTCTGACCACAATTTCACGCTGGCTGGCTAATTAAAACTGGCTGCTTTCAAAACATAAAATTAATCCACTTCCTCGCAAAAACATTAATACAAAAGTCAAAGCTTGCACCTTGAAAGATTGGGAAAGGGCGCGAGAAAAGAGGAGAAAATCTTGGGTGGATATCTGCAAAAATTTATTTTAAAGGTGAATATCTCAAGAAACAACCCAAGGAACCACATGTGCGACCCGCCTCCACCACCTCCTGTGTGCCTGGAGTTTTTGTTCAATTGCATTGGTTCCTTCATCATAACTTGTCCAAAATCAGCAAAAGATCCCAAAAATTCAAGGACATGTTACATTGAGCGCAATTCAAGTTTCCATGATGTTTGAGCTCGTTTAACAAACATCACGCTAGAAGCAAGCGCTGCCAGCAAAATTAGTCACATCTTAGTGTGAATTGATCATCATTGTGTAAGCTGGCCTAGGTTTTTAAATTTTATTTTAGTCAGATTTAGCGGGCTTTCTTACATTGACCAGTTTATTTTAAAAGACTATTTACAAACATGTTTTCTGCAACAGACCAACTAGGCCAACTCGCCATTATGCGCTATCATGCCATCAGAAAAGAAAAGCCATGTTAATGTTGCTAACCTTTTCTAACAAGCTAACTCTATGTAGCATTGTGAAGTAGATATCAACCAGCAACAGATCATTGCGTTACAAATATCTCAATTACCCAGTAAATGGAGGATAAATAATTAATAAACCAAAAATTAATAAAAGTTGGTTCATCTTTATTTCTGTATTTCCTACTAATATTCCTATGTTAGGATTAATAAGACCATAAGACAAAGGAGCAGAAATTAGGCCATTCGGACCATTGAGTCTGCTCTGCCATTCTATCATGGCTGATAAGTTTCTCAACCCCATTCTCCCGCCTTCTCCCCGTGACCTTTGATCCCCTTGCCAATCAAGAACCTATCTATCTCGGTCTTAAATACACTCAATGACCTGGCCTCCACAGCCATCTGTGGCAATGAATTAACGTCTGAAATAAAAAACGTGCTGTAACAGTATCTGTGGGACAGGAACCTACACCTAAGAACACACTGTCTTTGACATGGTTAGAACCAATGAAATTAACCCATTCAGCTTTATTGACAAATTAGCAATTAACAACAACTGTGGGCTAAGGTGGGGTGATGCCAGAATTAGGTTTAAAAGAGGTTCTGGGAACTAATGAGTTTGAGGGAAATCAGTTTCATTGACAGATTCTTGTGGGGGGTGGGCAGAGGGAGTTCCTGTCAGTGCAGGGATCAATAGTGAAGCATTGGTCAAGAGACAGAGGTAGGATTCCTGCCAGCGTGGACCCTGAATAGTGCAAGTTCCTAAGAGGTAGAGGTGAAAACCTGTTGGCGTGAGTGGTTGAGATTGTTTTCTGCTTCTTTTAGACCGGCCATCCGTTTGAAGGGTGAAGTCTGTCGTGTTTGATTGATAACTATATTCTTGTTTGCTTTTTATTAGTTAGTTGATAAATCTTTAGTGAATTGATAAGTGTGTTGTTGATTTATTTTGCCTGTGTTCAATAAACTTTGGCATTAGTTGCTAATTCAGTGCCTGAGTCGTTCCCTGATGGTCATGTCTCTGTCAAACTAAATCAGTCTAAATTTATGAAAGCTCATTTTTTTTAAATGAACAATTGGGACTTCTGTTAACTGAGCTCATTTGCAGGCCTTACGGGAGGCTCCCCAAAATTCAGGTGGATCTTCGGGGTGCAAGGAAACTAAGAGATACATTTGAAAAGGTTTTGAATGTACGATAGGTGCTTGAGTAATAGTCGATATCGTGTAAAAAGTCAATCCCCCTACCACCCCCCACTGACTTTTGTCCAAAATATTCCTTAATTTTTCATAAACATCAATTCATTATTTATTGAAACTGTACTTGCGAATTATTCAACAAAACAGTACTTGTGTGACATTTTCCAGTGGCGTGGTCTTTCCTTTTCCTTCCCTTCTCCTGACCTTTGAGCAGCAGTGAAACTGCCCAGACAATGCCAACTCTTCCTCTCCTGGGCTGTGGGGGTTTGGGGAGGCTGCCAGAAGTAGGAGCCTGATGAAACCCTATCAGGGAGTAGGCACAAATTTGATGCCTCTATGGGATTTTGGTAGGAACACCATGTTGACAGGTCATTACCTTCACCTGCCACCCGATGAGCGAAGTAAAAGCGGATCAATTTGGAACCGAGTGCCATGTCACCTGAAAGATTGGGAACCCAAAGCCCATTTCGAAGTCCATGGGATCATAAAATAGGATCTCCACAGACTGCTCAAGCCCTGGCACCATATTTGGAACCAAAGATAAGTTCCACACTTCAGGACTATTCATTGGCACGTACCCAAATGATGAGAGTGCTGATCAGGTTTCCATAGGTGTCATCGATGACTTCCCCTATTACATTTAGTTCAAAGTAAGCCGCTAGAAAACATTGCCAGTGTAAAAGCTGACCGCCTTAGTTTTTTCCTAAAAATGGGTTTCCGAAAATGGACTAGTACACGAGTGTATTTTTTTTATTCATGGGATGTGGACGTTTCTGGCGAGGCCAGCATTTATTGCCCATTCCTAATTGCCCTTGAGAAGATGGTGACGAGCTGCCTTCTTGAACTGCTGCAGTCCATGTGGTGTAGGTACACCCATAGTGCTGTTAGGATGGAAGTTCCAGGATTTTGATGTGAATACGGTATATTTTCTTATTTTCAAAGGAAACAAATACTACACCTAAATCTAGCCAGAAAACAGCTTTGCCTATATATTTTAGAAGTTGTTTGGAATAATTTAAAATGAGGTGACTCGCAAGTGATGGTCTGGCACTGTCACTAAAGATGTTTTTTTTTGTGATAAACACATTCTTAGTTACATTAATAAAACTGCAAGTTACCACTCTTAAATATGACAAGGAATATTTTTAATGCAAAATATAAAATAAAAACAGCTATGTTTTAAAACACTGGCCGATTGTGCTCATTCAGGTGCACTTTGCATTTGGCAACATGTAAATAAGTTTGAATGGACAGTCAATAATAAAAGCCCATTTAAAATGGAGGCAGTTTTTGGGCATAATTACACCAAAATCACTGATTGCGCCAACGCATAAATTCTACTTGGTTTTTAGTTTCTCCTCATTACACCTTCTCACTTTGTCTTAATAAACACAGAAAAAAGGGACAAGAGTGAGGATGGCACTGGAGTCTGAACAGCAGCAGGTGCCAGGCATTACCATCCAGGCTGATGTCGGCAAACAAGGTTTGTCCAGGATATACTGCAAATGGTGTTTAGCCACTTTATTTAGGCTTCTGGCTGACCTGTTTTTATGCTTTTGGTTATCAGGTTCGCTTTTTCCAGCGAATGCTAGCTGTGCCCTTGATATTAACACATTAGTTGGTGCTTGGAACAATATAGACAGAGAGAGGCCTATTAACTGAACAAACACTGGTGGTTTATTGGAACTAAGAGCAGAACACTAACACAACGTGTGCTTCTTCAATCACTTCCAGCTCTAGACTTTCCAGTTACCCAAGTAGCGCCTGTGTATAGCATTTAGTCAATACGGTCACGTGGTCAGTTAAGTACATTCTCTTAAAGGCACATAGCACTCCACTTTACCACATCCCCCCCCCTTTACTTGAAAGCACAATTGACAATTTTCACAACATCCCAATTATTTATATGAATAGCTATTTACAAGTCAAGTTTCTTAGGAGGCTTCCCCGGATGTGTTGAGCATTGTAGCTCAATAGCCTGGGCTGGTTTTTCTGAGACCCCCTTCTCAGGGGTCAACTGTCCACCAGGATCTTTGGTGGACGTGGACAAGTTTGTGTCTTTGACCCTCTCAGGTCCAAGAGGCCCCACCGGTACTTCCAAATCGTGTGACATTTCTTCCACGTGTGGTGCTGACTCAAAACGCAAATGATGACGGCATTCCTTCTTGTGGGACTGCCTCTCTTCTCCGGAGATGATCCACGTGTCACCTAACTATTCGTCCGTTTACCGATACATTATAGGAGAGAGTCCTGCCACAGTACTCACTTTGTCTAATAGCTAATTGGGCACATCTCCAAAGTCCTTTGCGAGAACTGTGCCTCCCACCATGAAATTTCTTTCATGATTATGGTCATCATGTCTGGTCTTCTGGGCCTCTTGGCTTCTCTCCACCCTAAATTTGGCCTGATAAGAGTTAGGCGGGTACGGAGACATCTCTTCATTAATAATCCAGCAGGGGCAATACCGATGGTCGTGTGTGGTGTCATGCAGTATACGAACAGGAATCGGCATAACCTGGTGCTGATGGAATCCTGTCCAGCTTTTTCACCCTGGACTTAAAGGTTTCGACTGCTTGCTCAGCCAAACCATTAGAGGCGGGGTGATAAGGCGAGGTTTTGATATGAGTTATTCCGTTGAGGGTTGTAAACCTGTGGAACACCCCGCTGGTAAATGCAGTTCCATTGTCCGACACAAGCACCTCTGATAACCTGTGCACTGCAAAACTCTGTCACAAACGCTCTACGGTGGCAGCAGACATGGGTGACCGGACTTCGGAGACATCCATCCACTTGGAGTGGGCATCTATTAGTAAAAGGAACATCATGCGCAAGAAGGGCCCCACGTAGTCGATGTGGAGGTGCACCCATGGCCACCCCGGCCATTCCCCAGGGGTGCAATGGAGCTAAGGGGGGCGGGGGTAGCTTTTGTAACTGCTGGCATTGAAGACAACTTTTGACTCGGGTTTCAATGTCCACGTCCATCCCTGGCCACCACAAGTAGCTGCGCACAAGCATCTTCATCCTGCTAATGCCAGGGTGAGCGCTATGTAATTCGGCCTCTCAGGGGACGATAACCTTTGCTCCCCAGGGCAATAGGCCGCCCTGGCGGGTGAGCTCGTATCTGCGATTCAAATAGGGCTTCATGTCATCAGACTTTGGCTCACCTGACCATCCATTCAGGACCTGCTCCCAGATGTTAGATAAAAGCAGATCTTGGCTTGTCCACTCACGGATTTGTTTGGCCTGGACAGGGAAGGAATACAAAAAATTTAGCATTAAGGCAAGTTCCTGGGGAATAGGAACCTTCACATTGTTATCTGCCAGGGGAGGCAGCTGAGCACACCAGCATGTGTGATCTGGCTTCCTGATCGGTGAATGAAAATGTACTCGTAAGCAGCCAATATCTGTGCCCACCTCTGGATGTGAGCAGATACAATTGGGGTATCGCATTATCCTCTCCAAATAATCCCAGCAGAGGCTTGTGGTCGGATATAATGTGAAAATGGCGACCGTGGAGATACTGGTGGAATTTCCGAACACCAAACACACCAGACAAGCCTCCTTCTCAATTTGAGAATATCGTTGCTCTGCAGCACTGAGCGTGTGAGATGTATAACCAATGGGTCATTCAGAGCCATCCGCCATCCGATGCGAAAGTACAGCCCATAGTCCATAAGGGGACGTGTTGCAAGCTAAAATCAATTCTTTCTTTGGGTAAAAGTGGACCAGTAGGGCCAGTTATCTTAACAATTGCTTTACCTTCAGAAACACATTCTGGTGCGGAGCTTGCCAAATCCATTTATAGTTTTTCTTAAGCAATATGTATAATGGAGCCAGTACGGCTGATAGATTTGGGAGAAATCGCCCATAGTAGTTTATCATGCCTAAGAAGGCCTTTAGTTCCGTAGTGTTTCTCGATGCAGGTGCCTCGCGAATAGCCATGACCTTTGCTTCCATGGGATGCAGGCCCTGCACTTCGACGTTATGGGCTAAGGAAACTACCTCTTTAGCTTGGAAAGACATTATTCATGCTTCAAGCACACCCCTGCTTGTTAGAAGCGTTTCAGCACCTCTTCCAAATTAGTTAAATGTTCGTCGTCAGTTCGCCCAGTGACTAAGACATCATCCAGGTAAACAATGATATAGGGCAGTCCCTGAAGCAGATTTTCCATGGTACACTGGACAATAGCACACGCCAATGAGACCCCAAACAATAGTCAAGTATATTAATACAATCCTCGATGTGTATTGATGGTCACAAATTCCCTAGAGCCTTCTTCCAACTCTACCTGCTGATTGGCATGTCTCATGCTGAGTTTTGAATATGTGGTGACCCCTGCCAATCTCGAATATAATTCGTCAACCTTTGGTATCAGGTATCTATCAAGTTTAGCAACTCTGTTTACAATTAATTTAAAGTCACCACATACGCGAACACTTTGGTTTGGCTTCAGTACGGGCACTATGGGTGCCGCCCACTTGGAAAATTGCACCGGTTGTAAGATACCCAACTTTTCCGGTCTGTTTATCTCAGTCTCGATTTTGGCTCGTAGAACATAAGGGACTGATCTGGCTCTGATAAATCCGGGGGTTGCGTTAGGTTCTATGTGGAGTTTGGCTTGTAGCCCATGAATCCTCCCTAGCTCGTCACTGAAAATGGAAGCGTGCTTTTATAACAATTCCTGTAAGTTTCTCGTTCTGATTTGAAAAATCTTAGCCCATTGCAATTTAATCTTTTTTAGCCAGTTGCGACCAATTAAACTGGGGCCTGCCCCAGCTACTACTATAAGGGGAAAATTTGCAGACTGATCTCCATACTGCACCAGGACTTGACTTATCCCTTTCACTCTTATTTCTTCACCCGTATATGTTTTTAATTTAGTGTCAGATTCTTCCAACCTTAAAGGATGGACTCCTTTACTAAAATATCTGAATGTATGTTCTCCTATGACAGATATTGATGTCCCCGTATCGACCTCCATCTTGATGGATTGTTCATTGACTCTAATGACTACATGGATTGGCTCAGTCTTACCCACTTTCAGCTTGTATAATGAATAGATGACAGATTCTGCTTCCTCTGGTTCTTCAACGTGACAGATTTCGCAATTTCTGTCTTTGTATTTAAAATGCTGTCTCAGCCTATCTTGATAGCCTCGCATTATGTGACCATAGCCGTGGCAGAAAAAGCATTCGATATTTCTGAACTGTTAATCGTTTACCGGTTGCCTGGATGCATTTCTCTCATTAATGTTATGAGTTTTCAGTGTAGTACTGCTGTTCTCCAATGGTCTGTACATAGTGGGCGTTCCCCGCCTTTTTGAGGAGTGCGACGTTTTTGTGCCTTTTTGTTACCAGCCCTTCCCACCCAACAAGGTGGACGGTGCCATTTTGTGTATCTTTTACTGCCTTTGAGTCTCTAACAGTGCTCTCCATTGCTGTTGCCAATTCTAATGCCTTGCTGAAGTTTAAATTAATTTCTGGCAGCAATCGTTTTTGAATAGCAGCATCCCCGATTCCGCATATCAGTCGGTCTCTCAACTTGTCATTAATTGAACTTCTGAACTCACAAGATATGCTTCATCAATGAGCTCTCTTACATCATAAGGTCAGAAGTGGGGGTGTTCATTGATGATTGTATTTTGTTCAGCACCATCCGCAAATCCTGAGGTACTGAAGCAGTCCATGTCCAAATGCAGCAAGACTTGGACAATATTCAGGCTTTGGCTGACAAGTGGCAAGTAACATTTGTACCACAGAAGTGTCAGGCAATGACCATCTCCAACAAAGAATCTAACCATCACCCCTTGATGTTCAATGGCATTGCCATCATCCTCCACTATCAACACCCTGTGGTTTACCATTGACCAGAAACTGAACTGGACTAGCCATATAAATACTGTGGCTGCAAGAGCAGGTCAGAGGCAAGGAATCCTGCGGCGAGTAACTCACGTCCTGACTCCCCAAAGTCTGTCCACCATCTACAAGGCACAAGTCAAGAGTGTGATGGAATACCTCCCACTTGCTTGGATGAGTGTAGCTCCAACAGCACTTAAGAAGCTTGACACTATCCGGGCAAAGCAGCCTGCTTGATTGGCACCCCACCCACAAACACTCACTCCCTCCACCACCGACGCACAGTGGCAGCAGTGTGTACCATTTACAAGATGCACTGCAGGAACTCACCAAGGCTCCTTAGGCAGCACCTTTCAAACCCACGCTGCTACCATCTAGAAGGACAAGGGTGACAGACACATGGGAATACAACTGGAACTGGAAGTTCCCCTCCAAGTCACTCACCATCCTGACTTGGAAATATATCCTCGTTCCTTCACTGTTGCTGGGTCAAAATCCTGGAACTCCATCCCTAACTGCATTGTGGGTGTGCATACACCACATGGACTGCAGTGATTCCGGAAGGCAGCTCACCTCTACCTTATCAAGGGCAATTAGGGATGGGCAATAAATGCTAGTTTAGCCAGCAATGGCCACATTCCATGAATGAATTTTTAAAAATTAAATAACTTTGCCTTTCATACAAGCAATTTCACTTCAGAGTGCAGTATTGGGATTTGAACATCTTTTTTTCTGTCGGATTTTCTCTGTAGAGAGCACACTCTTCCAAGCCTGAGGATGGATGTTGGGTCTTTGTGCTAGATGTGGCTCAGTTGATAGCACTCTCACCTCTGAGTCAGAAAGTTGAGGTTTCAAGTCCCACTCCAGAACTTCAGTGCAAAAGTCTTTGCTGACACTCCTGTGCCATATTGAGGGAGTATTGCAGCATCATTGCTGTTGGTGGGAGCTTGCTGTGTGTAAATTGACTACTCATTCCTTATATTGTTCAAAAGTACTTCAATGGCTGCAAAGCACTTTGGGTCATCTGGTGGCTGTGAAAAACACCATAAGTATACAAGTATCTGTTTTTTTGATCACATATCCAAATGAATGAGAATATATGAAGACAAGATACCTTGATAAGAGAACTGGAACACCCCAGTTGTGCTAGCACCTGAGCTGGACACTGAACCAGAATCCCCAGAATTCCCAAAGGAGACCAAAGTCCCAATGAAACACTCCAGTCTCCTGGCAATCAGCCAAACCACAGTGCCTGGGTTTGAACAGCTGAAGTCCCAGGTTACCAAGGTGAACAGAGAGGAGCGAGGTTGGACAAGAGCCATTCAGCCCTATGATCAAAAGACCTGGCACCCACAGAGGGAGATGCCCAGAGCAGTTTGACAATCACTCAATGCCTGAATGCTAACTACTCTGTAAAACCCCCAGACCCTTTAGAGGACACTTAATCAGGAGCTGGGCCGGCAGAGTTTTGAAACCAATTGCTTTGCTTATGCCTGATCCCCAACAGAGGAAATTCAGAACTCGAGCCGTGAATAGACTTCCCCAAAAAGACAGTTTTGAAACTTCCCAAGTCAACCTACCCATTCCACATAGGACAGGACAATATCCCTTCAGAATCACTAACCTAGATTTAAACCTCCAAAAGGAAAATGCAGCGGGGAACCAGCTTTTCCCTGCCAGCTGTGTGTCTGATGTGCCAGTGTGAATGAGAGAATGAATACATGCTTTCTTTACTTCATAGTCTTCCTTCATAAAACCACATATCTGAGAAAATTCAATTCCATTCATTTTTTTTTCTCTCCAAGGCTGCGAGGACTGTGAGGGGGCTAAGACCTTCATATTTTTTATCAAATAGGTTTAGGGCAGAATTTTACATCTTGCGGACGGGCACGCGCCCGGCCTGATCGGGCGTAAAATAGAGCGAAAAGACGTCAGGTGAGCGCCCCGATGACATGCTGCACGTGCGCAATGTCCAGGTTGGTGGCCACGCGCAGGAGTCAGAGCTACACCCACCGTCAATTAAGAGGCCACTTAAGGCCCATTAAAAACCCAATTGAAGACGATTTTAAGTTGCCCTGCGATTTCGCGCTCATCGCACGGTCAAAACAGGCAGGTGGGCAGCTTACATTTTGCAAAACCTCATCCAAGGGCGGGATAAAAAGGGTCAGCAGCATTGCCATTGTGAGTAGTGAGGAGTTTAGGAGATATTTTGCTGCCGGTTGCTTATTTGAACATGACAGCTTCATCTCAGTTCTGAGTTTCATTCTGAGCATTTCCAGGCTTCAGTTCAGGACTCATTGGTGTCTCCAAGGCCCCCGGAGGATTTTTACCATGTGGACCCTTCCAGGTATCAGACAGCCTTCTGTAACCCTGGTAATGGGGATTGTGCTCTCCGCTGGTGGCACCTCCTCTGAGGAGGAAGAGAGCAGCAGAAGGGAGAGGAGGCCAGATGCCCCAAAGCAGCTTCCAGGGGAGGGTCCTGCAGGCACAAGGGGAGCTGGGCCAGCAGGAAATCCAAGGTGCATGGGACCACAGAAGTCGCAACTTTCCTGTCACCAGGGTTTACAGCTGGTGATGCAACTGCCTCAATATGTCTGAGGTGCAATACCGAAGGATGCTTTGCCTCTCCAGGGAGACCATGACCTCCATTTGTCAGATGATTGTACCTGAGATCATCTCCAACTGTTGTGGGTGGAAAGCCCATGCCAGTGGCTCTGAAGGTCACAGTGGCCCTCAATTACTATGGCTCAGGCTTTATCCAGGAGTCAGTGGAGGATCTTTGTGGAGTCTCCTAATCAGCTGTCCACAGTTGCATCAAGCTGGTGACTGATGCTCTGTTCAGGTGGTTAATGACATTTATTAATTTCCGTATGGACGAGAGCAGCCAGGCTGAGTGAGCCAGAGGCTTTGCAGCGATTGCTGGGTTCCCCTGTGTCCAGGGTGCAATCGGCTGCACACATGTGACACTTCACCACACTGATCCATGCCAACACGGTACTCACCCTTCCCGAGCGCAGCAGGTCGTTACATCTTTTGCGCACTGCACCATATGCACCACACAACGTTGTGGCTGCTGACCTGGATTGCCACCTCCTCCCAAGCTCTTTTTGTTAGGTGTGGTGGCCTCCTACTTCCATCCCTGAGGATAAGGGTATCCCTCCTGGCAGCCACCTCCTTCCCGCCTGACCTGCCCTCCCATCTGGCATCTTCAGCCATACTTTATGCCATAACTTCAGTGTTCACGGCGCAGAAGATACATTCTTCCCTGACAGCCTTCAAGGGGCTGCCATTTTTAAACTGGCTGCCAGGTTGCCATTGGAATTGGCGGCCAACAAGCCCCTGTCCACCCTTTCACAACCATTGGGAGGACACTGGGTGGTCCTTGATTAGGGGCCAATTGCAGGCAGCAGGCCGTTTCTCTCCCGGTTGTGAGCCTGCTGATCGTGCCTGCCCACCAAAGGTAAAATTCAGGCCAAAGAGTTTTTAAATTCATTTTTGGGATGTGGGCTTCACTGGCTAGGCCAGCATTTATTGCCCATCCCTAGTTGCCCTTGAGAAAGCGGTGGTGAGCTGCCATTTTGGACTGCTGCAGCTCCTGTGGGTAGGCTATCCATAAAATTTTAGAAACTGGGCCAAGACCTATTAAAATGGCGGGATCTGGGTCTGTCTGTGACCCCTAAACAAAAGAAGCTATCTAGCAGTTTTGAAGAAACTTACACCTTGTTATCTCTGAAGAGACACTAATGACACATTATGGGCTGCAGAGACCAAATTCAAAGAGAAATATACAAAAGCCAACCATATTTCATGAGCCAGACTGGCCAACCAGAGTCTATTCATTTGTTAGGATCCCACAACCATACTTTCAATTCTTAATAGTTGAGATAATTAACCATCTCAGAGGCCCAGACAAAGAATACATATCCTACACATTCTTTGTCAAAGACAATGTGGAGAGATGGCAGCCATGTGACATGAACCTCTAGCAGTTGGAACCAGTTATACTGCCTTGCTTTACTGCAAACCTAGCCTGCCACTTGACCATCCACAAGCAGCCTCATAGAAAAGGGGCTACCCAGATTCAATACATGGCCTCATCTACACTGCTTATGGATGGGTGGTGAGAGAAGAAATCAGGGTTGTTTAAATTAACCACCTCCCTGTCCCTAACAATAGGATATGTGAAATATGAGCTTTAAAACACTCATTCACTGACAACTTTACACTTTCTGAAACAAAAACCCCTTTTTACTACAAGGAAATAAAAGTGTCAGTCATCTGGACGCTTCCAAGTTTCAATAGCTGAAACTGCAAACACTTGAAACCTCTTAACATGTGTAAATCAACTTTGTCAAATTGACAGCAGAAATCAGATAACCTGAGCTGTCAATCAATCAATCTTTTCTTTTTTAGTACTTTAATGGATGTCTGGGGTCTCAGCCAAGAATATGGAATGAAGCTTGGCTGGGAGCCCAGAAATCCATTAGTCTGTTGGCAGATTGCTTAGCCATCAATCCAATGCATGGACAATGGAAACATCAACACTTTTGGCACAGGAGGGAAACTGTCTTGTGATAGGGAGTACTTTATTAATCCACATGGACAGCTCAGTGGGTCAGTCTAGGATCTTAAGATCAAAGGGATACCATCTTTGATGCACATGACCCAGCCAACGGAGTCGCTGCTGACTCGAGAGAGCAAAAATGCAAGGCGATCTCTGCACACTGGTGTACTTCATACTCAATGCTCTCTCCTCCCAAGAGATGCCCAATATTTGACTGAGGCAACAGAGGTGAAAGCTGCTCAGTCACATTTTGTGGCTTGCACAAGTTGTCCATGCTTCGCTCCTGTTAGGAAGGAAGCTAAGAACACAAGCCTGGTACACACAGGGGTTTGCATTTTCCATTAGTTTGCTGATGGTTCACACTCAACCTCTCAACTGTGACATGACAGCTGCAGTCTGGGCAATTCTGATGCTGATTTCAGCATCAAGGGACAGCTTGCTGATGATTGTTGATCCAAGGTATGTGAAGCTGTTGACAACCTCCAGAGAGAGGTTGCCAATGTTGATGGAAGGTGGATTCTCTATTTCCTGGCCCATGTTTTTGGGATTCCTGACACTAATTGTCAGTCCAAACTCCTGAGGGCCCAGGAGAATCAATCTATAAACTGCTTCAATGAGCTTCAGCATACATCAGCAGCATGGAGATAAATATGCCAAAGAGATATGGCACCAGGATGCAGCCCTGCTTTAGCCCACTGCTGATCCTGAAAGCATCTGATATTGCTCCATTGTAACTGATGAAGCTGTGCATGTTCATGTGGAAAGAAGTGATGATGCCCAGGAGTCCGGGTGGGAAGCCTATTTTCAGCAGCAGTTTAAAGAGTCCATCTCTGCTGATGAGATGAAAGCCCGTGGTGAAGTCTATGGAGCCAATGTAGTGTGGTTGCCACTGTTTGTGGCACTTCTCCTGTAACTGCCAAAGTGAGAATAGCATGTTCACTGTTGATCTACCAGCTCTGAAGCTGCACTGAGGCTCAGGTGATGTGTGTGATGCCAGGGTCTGCAATGAGAGCAAAGACCTTCCCTACAATACTAAACAGGGAGAAGCCTTGGTGATTATTGCAGTCACTGCAATCCCCTTTGTCTTTGTACAAGGTGACTATATTTGCAACATGCATGTCTTGAAGCACAAACCTTTCCTTCCAGCAGAGACACAAAACTTCATGGAGATGTTGCAGCAGTGCTGGTTTTCCACATTTTATGATTTGGGATAGAATGGCAATGTTTCCTAGGGCTTTACCACTGGCTAGACAATCGATGGCCTTGTTCAGCTCGATTATGTTGGGCTCACTATCCAGCTCCTCCATGACAGGAAAGTCTGGAATGACGCTTAGAGCTTCTTTAGTAACAATGTTGTCCATTGTCTAGAATACAAGATAGTGCTCCACGCACCTTTCCATCTGCTTGCTAGGTTCAGTGATGGCGCTCAATGGCATTACCATCACTTAATCCCCTACTATCAACATCCTGGGGGTTACCATTGACCAGAAACTGAACTGGACTAGCCATATTAATACTGTGGCTACAAGATCGGGTCAGAGGCTAGGAATCCTGCAGCGAATAACTCACCTCCTGACTCCCCAAAGCCTGTCCACCATCTGCAAGGCACAAGTCAGGAGTGTGATGGCATACTCCCCACTTGCCTGAATGAGCTCAGAATAGTCCTTGAAACAGTGACCCTGGATACACCGCGACTTTCCAATGGACTCCTGATTGAAGTCTGATGTGACTCTACCAGAAAACTAAAACTCGGATCCTGGACTTGCAAAAGAGGTTTCAACAGTATTGATTCAGAGCAGAATCTACACACACATCAAACAGGGCCACTGATATGGAGGAACAGGACCAGGGATGGGGCTCTTTACTACAAGAGTTCCAGTTCCTTAGCACAGAACGGAAACCCGGTCTGCACAAAGAGATCAGGAATTGTTTAAAGCCCAACTGATCTGAAAAGAAAAATAACTGGAGCCTGAGGGCGGTGATGGAAGGTGTGGGGGTGGGAGGGGGTTGGGGTGTGGTAATCGCCTCCCTAATTATTTCATGATCCAGTTTGGAAGGAGACAGCGTCAATTAGAGTTTTACTCCCAGCACCAGTATTCTCCAGTGGACTGTGAGAAAGTGAGCTTTACAGGAATTGCAAGTTTAATTAAAAATATGTGAGGAAAATATTACATTTTTAATATGCACTAGCTGGTAGTCACAACATGAGCATTGTGCTGTCAAGTCAGCTCCAAATTGTTGTAGCTCTGTCTCCAACGCTTGCTCCCCTTAAATGAGGCTCTGACCAGGGGTCACGAGATCATTGAATGTATTCTGCAGGGCCAAAAACAGAAACATTCTGAGATTATCTAAAAATGTTATTTGGTTAACAAGCAAAAGCAGAACAAAAATGGTCACTTCAATAAATGTCAGGATGGGTAAACGCTGTGTGATGTCAAAGCTCCACCTTGCAATCATAGCACTAACTAAAATGCTCATCCACTGTCTGAGATTTTAATCACATTTTTACCGCCCTTACGATGTACCACATGCCATTGGTTTCTATTTTAAGTGGAGCATCTCATTGCTTTACATGATAAGGATCAAATAATTGCTGTAGTCGTTTCCCGTATTCTGTACCATGTTACATTTGAAGTGCTGTATCTGAACAGTCAGAGTGCCATGAAGGATCTGGAACTTCCCTCTTTTTGAGATAGAGAGTAGCAGTGTGTAGTGTGGATGAGGAGAAACAACATAAAATTAATATCAATTATCCATCAGTGTTCATAGATGGAGCTTTTTCTCTGTTTCAGGAGCCCGTTTAAAGGCAAACTCCTCAGAGAGGGTCACAAAGATCATTCAGAGAATGCTCAATGATACTGAGCTTCAGGAGGTTGAGTCTGATTATTGGCAGCAAACACTTAACAATGACTACAACTAGTCTGAGCAGCTGTCAGATTTTGAGGAGTTTCTCTCTGAGACTGAAGGAGACAATGTGACGCAGGATTTTCCTACAAAAAGTTCACTCGATATGAGACAGAGCAGAAGATCTTTTCTTGAAAACTGTTGCAATCCTGGTTGTAATTTCACTATGTTTCACTGGATCATCTGTGCCTGGGC
The DNA here is from genome assembly GCF_964194155.1 of Cetorhinus maximus. NCBI lineage: Eukaryota > Metazoa > Chordata > Chondrichthyes > Lamniformes > Cetorhinidae > Cetorhinus > Cetorhinus maximus. Next base: position 166,077,024 of record NC_135880.1, read on the forward strand.
GGTTTAATTCAGACTGTATCTTTATGTTTATAGAATGCTTTATATGGATTCAGAATTGGTTTGAAGAATCATATTGACTTGAAACGTTAACTATGTTTCTCTCTCCACAGATGCTGCCAGATTGCTGAGTTTTTCCAGCATTTTTTGTTTTTATTTCAGATTTCCAGCATCCACATCAGTTTGTTTTTACCCCAATTTTTTATAATCTGCATAGTCTGATAACTTACAAGAAGAAATTCGAACTTTCAGTTGATGGTTGAAAGGACATGACAAGATTTCAAGTTTTAAGACTTACTGTAACATCAAACTAAAAGCAACATGACTAAACACTGTTTCAGAAGACAACTAATAATCTGAACTACACAAAAAATCCACCATTTAACATTTAAAACGACTGAAAATCTCACTCCATGGTAATACTTTACTCCGTCCCTTAAGTGGGCATTTCATTCTTCAGGAACCAGTCCAAATTGATTTGCAGCTTCTTTTTCCTTTTCCAGCTGGATAATTCCTTATTCCAGAATTGACTTTCATGATGAATTACCCTGGAGGTCCCTCCCTCAAGCCAAAGCTAGGTGAATCTTCCAGCTTTGCTAAAACCCTCACGACCTTGGTCTCTTCAACCTGAGCACAAGCTCCCACCTGCATTTTGTGTGGTGAAAAATATTGACTTGCTGCCTCTATCTCCCTGTTCTCTCTCTCTCTCTCTCTCTCCCTCTCTCAGATTCTTTCATAGAAACTAGGAACAGGAGTAGGCCAACCGGCCCTTTGAACATGCTCCGCCATTCATTATGATCACGGCTGACACTGCCTGTGAAGTTCAGTGATATTTAGGAAGCCTAGCAACCTGATCTTACAATGGCTCCCACTGGACTCTTCCCCACTTAAAGCCCAACTGCATGACAGCATGAATCACATTGGCCTTGTATCCAAGTAGAAATGCTAATTAGCTATCGTCTCGGTCCCCTCCCCAACTCCATTGTATTTTGAAATTAAATAGACAGCTTAAATTATAACTGTTTACAAAACCTGACATTCCTAACACCTCCCTTGTACTTGGAGACTAACAGTCTATCCACCCGTCAACACAGCTGCCCTGGTCATTGTTTACAGTTGAGAGTATGTCACACCTTCCTAGTAAGACAACCTGGGCCTCTTTGCAATCTTTAACAACCAAGCCACAAAAGTTTTTTGTCAGGCAGAATTCAGAACAAGTCACATGGTTCCCTTCATTACTCTATTTTGCCCAAAATTAATGACACATAACAACTTTATAAAATATTGCGTTTGTAACAACCATCTTGTGAATAAAATTCTTGTAAAAGTTAAATTTTGATCCTGTGAGTGGAATCTTCTGCTCTCTCTGGCAGTGAGCTTGGAGGTGGGAAGGGCATTTAATTAGGTGGGATGATGGCGAACCTGAAACCTGCAACCTTCCCTTCTCTGCCAGAATTAAGTTATGCGCAGTGTTCGCCCATGGTCGACATTCCTGTGCTGCCACCAATTGAAGCCCTTATTTGGCCAATTAATGGCCACTTAAGGGCCTCATCCTACCATAGGTAGTATTAAACCAGCTGCAGGTGGGTCTGTTGCCATGCGGCATGCACGACAGGTAAAACCATGCGGCCAACTTGTCACTTCTTAAGTGGGTGGAGCTCAATGGAAGCAGGGGGTTGGGAGTGGGTGAATCTCTCAATCAAAGACACTTCGCAGCCTTGAGGGTATCATGCAGGACCTGTTCCATTTAAATGCTGTGCTGGCACCTGAGTGCAAAATCATTTAAAAGGGCGGTGCACAACAAGAACATGGGTGGCTTTCCTGGTGGATCAGGAAACTGGGTGGGAAATCTGCCCATAACATTCCATTGATACCTGGGATTTGGGTGGACCTCCCTGTTTTTTAATTGATGAGCAAATGAAATTTGTAAGTCACATTGATCGTGACCACTGGCTGTAAAGGGTTGATTAGCTAAGAAAGGCAATGGCTAGGGATGGCTGGACATTTGAAACCAGGTTTAAACTAAACGTGGATGGAGATGATTGGATGTCTGGAGTCAGATGAACAACACTTTGGCGCATAAAAGTAGAGGAATTGTGCCCAGCCATTGCAGAAGGAAACCCAGAGACGAGGTCCTCTGTACGTGCGTGAAAAAACTCTCGAGCAAGCTTACTTTGTTGCTCAGGTGTCCACAGAAGTCTGTGGGTGTTTTCGTTGTAATGAATGATAAGCACTGTTCCTTCACCGCTAACTGCAAAATGCAATCAGTTGGTGTCTCAGCATTCTGTTCATCAGCTGGCAGAGTAACAACATCGCCATCTAGTGATGTTTCACTATCCAGCACAGTTTACATTTCACACTTGGGATTTGTTTGGTACAGCGGAAGCTTACTGGGTTTTGAATGTGGTTACCTGAAAGATTCAACGAGAGCTATTCCATACCAGTACAACATGCAATGTGTGAAAATAACCAAATTAGAACAATAATCACAACATCCTTTCTGGCAGAGAATAAACACAATGTTCATTTTATAATTGCACCGAGTACTCTTAAGATAGAGAATTCTTGTTGAGCAACGGGTAGCACCCCTGCCTGTGAGCCAGAAATTCTAGGTTCAAGACCCACTCCAGGACTTGATGGCCAAGGAAGCTGCATTTATAACATGGCTAAACAGGTTGAATATCAAACTGCAAATCCTTCCAACACATGCCAATTGCAAGGTAAGAGCGGGAGATATTCCTGGTCAGCCATGTGATCACATTCATCTATGTGAAAGAAAGAACTTTGGAGCCTCTACCATCACTATCCACAACTCCAGACTATGATATTCATGTAAAAATGCATCTTACCCACAGTAACTCACACTCTCTGAGTGAATTGTAACCCACCACCACTGCTCTTCAGACCATATGGGGGAATTTTAGCATGGACCAGCATCCTACCTGCTGCACTTCTAGATGCAGTATTGACTCTAACTAGTTAGTCCCTACGCTGCTTGTGCGCCAGCCTATTCCCTACTTCAAGGGAACCTTGACCTCGGCTTGACCTGAACCGCCCATGGGCCAAACCGCCCAACCCGATATCCAGCCAGATCTGAAATCCAGCATGGCCTCAGTCCCCAAGGTTGTCGGTTTTGAGACACTATATATATATATGTAAAAAATGTATGTAAAACTTCTGACTTATCTCATTCAGGTTTCCTCTCTGCAAATTGATAGGATTTTGCTGAAATTCAGTATTGCAGCTGAACTGGGAATATTACTTTGCTCTGAAATTGACCTAACTTCAGGCTAACATAATGGTTTATTGACAATCTCAACATTAATTAACATTAATTCAATGTTCTTAGTTTCAAGTCTCCACACCAATCCGCCACCACACCCCCTCCCCAGCAACCCCACAAACTCAGACATACACTGTTGTGTACCCTGTGGTAAACTATTGTACTGCTTTTCCTGCATGTTTTTGAACATTTAAAAACTGTGCACCCTGCAGGTTGGATCCTTCAAGTCTACTGATTAGTACTTAGAGTGAAGCTCTCAAGTGCTGTTGTATGTATGGGTGGTCTGTCATTTGGCAAAGTTTGACTTAGTTATCTGAATTATTCCTTTGTTAGTGCTTGTAATTATCAATCGTATCCTTAGGAATACCCATTCCAACTCAGAGGCAGTCTTGCAAGCTTTTTAGCCTCTTTGGTGAGTGTTACAAAGGGAAATTAGGCACAAACTTGTCACAACCTGCATGCTTCAACCCATTATATTCCAGAGTAGGCTTTGCCATTCATACCAGACTTTTAAAAAATTCATTCATGGAGTGTGGACGTCACTAGATAGGCCAGCATTTATTGCCCATCCCTAATTTCCCTTGAGAAGGTGGTGGTGAGCTGCCTTCTTGAACCGCTGCAGTCCATTTGGTGTAGGTACACCCACAGTGCTGTTAGGAAGGGAGATCCAGAGTTTTGACCCAGCGACAGTGAAGGAACAGCAATATATATCAAGTCAGGATGATGAGTGGCTTGGAGGAGAACTTCCAGGTGGTTGTGTTTCCAAACATCTGCTGCCCTTGTCCTTCTAGGTGGGAGCAGTCGTAGATTTGGAAGGTGCGGCCTAAAGAGCCTTAGTGAATTCCTGCAATGCATCTTCTAGATGGTACACACTGCTGCCACTGTGCGTCAGTGGTAGAGGGAGTGAATGTTTGTGGGTGGGGTACCAATCAAGCATACTAGATGTTGTCAAGCTTCTTGAATGTTGTTGGAGCTGCACTCATTCAAGCAACTGGAGAGTATCCCATCACACTCCTGCCTTGTGCCTTGTAGATGGTGGACAGGCTTTGGGGAGTCAGGAGGTGAGTTACTCGCCACATCATTCCTTGCTTCTGACCTGCTCTTGAAACCACAGATTTATCTGGCTAGTCCAGTTCAGTTTCTGGTCGATGGTAACCTCCAGGGTGTTGATAGTGGGTAATTCAGTGATGGTAAAACCATTGAAAGTCAAGGGGCGATGGTTAGATTCTCTCTTGTTGGAGATGGCCATTGCCTGTCACTTCCGTTGCATGAATGTTATCTCCCAGTTATTATTCCAAGCCTGGATATTGTCCAGGTCTTGCTGCATTTGGGCATGGACTGCTTCAGTATCAGAGGAGTCGCAAATGGGGTTGAACATTGTGCAAAGGGAGGCAGTGGCATAGTCGTACCATCACTGGACTGATAATCCAGAGACTCAGGATTATGCTGGGGATCTGGGTTTGAATCCCATCATGGTGGCAGATGGTGGAATTTGAATTCAATAAAAACCTGGAATTAAAGGTATAATGAGACCATTGTCGATTTTTGTAAAAAACCCATCTGATTCACTAATGTCCTTTAGGGAAGGAAATCTGTCGTCTTTACCTGGTCTGGCCTACATGTGACTCCAGACCCAGAGCAATGTGGTTGACTCTTAAATACCCTCTGAACAAAGGCAATTAGGGATGGCAATAAATGCTGGCCTAACTAGTGATGTCCACATCCCATGGACAAATAAAAAAAAGTCATTTAACATCCTCCTGACTTTATGATGGAAGGAAGGTCATTGATGAAGCGGCTGAAGATGGTTGATCCTAAAACACTACCCTAGTGAACTCCTGCAGTGATGTCCTGGAACTGAGATGATTGACCTCCAACAGCCACAACCATCTTCAAGTGTGGTAGTTATGACTCCAATCAGCGGAAAGTTTTCCCCCAATTCCCCTTGACTCCGGTTTTGCTAGGGCTCCTTGATGCCACACTTGATCAAGTGCTGCCTTGATATTAAGGGCAGTCACTCTCACCTCAGGAGCTAAATGGCCCTGGTTGAAACAAAACTGAGTGTCAGTGAGCAGGTTATAGCCATGCAAAGTGCCGCTTGATAGCACTGTTGATGACCCCTTCCATCACTTATCTGATGATCGCGAGTAGACTGATGGTAATTGGACAGATTGGATTTGTCCTGCTTTCTGTGTATAGGACATACCTGGGCAATTTTCTACATTGCCGGGTAGATGTCAGTGCTATAGCTATACTGGAAGAGCTTGGCTAGGGCGTGGCCAGTTCCGAGCACAATCTTCGGTACTATTGCCGGAATATTGTCAGGGCCATAGCCTTTGCAGTATCCAGTGCCTTCAGACATTTCTTGATATCAGGTGGAGTGAATCAAATTGGCTGAAGACTGGCATCTGTGATGCTGGGGACCTCAGGAGGAGGTCCGAAATGGGTCATCCACTCATCACTTCTGGCTGAAGATTGTTGCAAATGATTCAGCCTTATCTTTTGCACTGGTGTGCTGTGTTCCCCCATCACTGAGGATGGAAGTTTTTGTGGAGCCTCCTCCTTGTGGACAGAATAAAGTCCACCTTTGTTACCATGAGTTGTTCATAGGTCCACCACCATTCATGACAGGATGTGGTAGGACTGCAGAGCTTAAATCTGATCTGTTGGTTGTGGAGTCAATTAGCTCCCTCTATCACTTGCTACTCAAGGTGTTTGGCTCACAATAATCCTGTGTTGTAGCTTCACCAGGTTGACACCTCATTTTTAGGTATGCCTGGTGCTGCTCCTGGCACGCCCTCCTATGCTCTTCATTGAACCGGGGTTGATCCCCTGGCTTGATGGTAATGGTAGAATGGGGGATATGCTGGGCTAAGAGGTTACAGATTGTGGTTGAATACAATTCTGCTGCTCATGGTTGTCCAGTCTTGAGTTGCCAGATCTGTTCAAAATCTATCCCATTTAGCACGGCGATAGTGCCACACAACACAAGGTAGGGTATCCTCAATATGAAGACAGGACTTCATCTCCACAAGGACTGTGCTGCGGTCACTCTTACTAATACTGTCATGGACAGATGCATCTGCAGCAGGCAGGTGGGTGAGGATGAGTTCAAAAATGTTTTTGCCTCTTGTTTGTTCCCTCACCACCTGCCACAGACCCAGTCTAGCCACTATGTCCTTTAGAACTCAGCCAGCATGGTGCTCCCGAGCCACTGTTGTTGATGGATATTGAAGGCCACCCTCAGTGTTTCCTCCAAGTCATGATTTCATCAGCTGACAGGGGTTGGTATGTGGTAATGCATAGCAGGTTGCCTTGCCCATGCTTGATCTGATGGCTTAGTGGGGTTCGGAGTTAATGTTACAGATTGTATACCAGTGTGCTGACACCTCTGCTGGTCCTGACAATGGGACAACACATACCCAGGTATGGTGGTTTTGGGAGATAAGCCATGCTCACAGAATTAGGCTGTTGCTTGACTAGTCTGTGAGGCAGCTTTCCCAATTTTGGCATTTCAGCCCTCAGATATTAGTAAGCAGGGTCAACAGGGCTGAGCTTGCCATTGTTGTTTTCAGTGCCTAGGTCAATGCTGGGTCACTCGTCTAGTTCCATTCGTTTTAGGCTTCGTAGCACTTTGATACAACTGAAAGGTTTGCTAGGCATTTCAGAGGGCAGTTCAGAGTCAACCCACATTGCTGTGAATCTGGAGTCACATGTAGGCCAGACCAGGTAAGGCATATTTCTTTCCCTACAGGATATTAGGGTTTTTACATTTTATGGTTACCCATTTAATTCCAAATATTTATTGAATTGAAATTTCACCATCTACCATGGTAGGATTTGACCCCAGAGCATCACCCTGGGTCCCTGGATTACTAGTCCAGTGACTACACCACTATGCCACTGCCTCTCATTTGGTGGTGATGTGAAAGATTCCGTGATACAATCCATGGTGATCTGTGTCCTCCACTAATGGTTGTGTGAGATCCCTGAAGGGAGTAGCCCTTTGAATGCATGATGCTTTGATGAGAGCTCGATACTGGAGGGAGTTGAAGGATGACTTACCCTGGCGGAGCAGATGAGATCATTCATCCTCTCCCTGCACTGGATGGTATTGTGGGTGCAGTGGCCAGCTGTGCTGACGTCCCCTGCGATGGCCTCCCAGGCCAGAGAGGTGAGGCCGTTGTGCTTTCTGGAGCCGTCCCTCGGGTACATCATACCCCTTTCCTCCCGCACTCATTGAATCAAGGCCTTGAGGGCATCAGGGCAGGAGCAGGGTGTTGCCTTCTTCCTGTGGCTTGCAGGCTTCTTCCTCTGGTTTCCAGGCATCTCTGTGTGTGTCTTGGACTGGAGAGAGTGTAATGTGTGAGCTCGGTGACATTTAAATATGGCTCCTGGACCTTCGACCACATCAGTTAACAGCAGGGTGGACAAATCAGCTCCTGGCCCGCCAGGTAATTCGGAGAGATATTTGCCTGTGCATAATTAAAAAAGCTTCAAAACATGGAATCAGGCATGATTTCCCACCATTCCGACTGGCGAGAAATGCGCTGTGAAACCCGCCTACCACCTACCACCACACACAATCTCAAAAATGGAACATTCCGCCCATTGATCTCATATGAGCCAAAGGGTGTCTGCTGGATTACTAGAGGCTTTGGGAATAACTTTGTGTTTCAGTTCATTTTAAAGGTTATTATTATGCTGGTTGTAACAGATATAGTTTTATTTTGTGATCAGCCAGTATAAATGGAAAAATAGAGCACAATTTACATAGAAACTTGAAATGACCTCATATGATCTCTTCAGATGATATGATTTCAATCAGCATTCAAGCTTCATTCTAAATTAACAATAGACCAACATTTTAAGCATAATTTCGGATTTGCTGCCAGGTTCCAATGTTCACATTGAACAGCAATCATATTAGATTGGGGAAAAGATAGTGAAAGAAAAGGCTCCACAGAAACACCCTTTAATTTTCAACATAAATGTTAACAGGTTATGAATTGTTGAAATTAAGGAAAAGTTATGTTTGCTTATTTCAGAGATACTGCATTCTAGTTACGAGTGTGCTCTTCTAAGAAATATGCGAGCAATATTTGTTCTTTGAATAGTATTGTCTTTTTAAATCTTTGCGAGTAGTGACGAACATTTATTTACAGTTGGTAGTAATTTAGCCCAGGGAATGTGCATTGTTTGTTGCTGAGCAAGCATTAGAAAACAGAATGTAAATGTATTGCACGGATCCATTAGACCCTTTCTCTGTCTATACATAAAATGACATCAAACCTATGGTAGTAATCCACAGTGATCTCGAATTCTTGTAGTGTCACTAGAAGCTCCATATCTGTAGATTAAGATTCACTTTTTGTAGTTGGCACTTAAAAGAAAGTTGTGCCCGGCACCAACCATGACTGCAGAGGAGGTGCCAATTAATAAGAGAACTTATGGGCAGAACTTATTTGGAGAATAAATAAATTGAGTAAATAAGGAAGGTGAAAGGTCACGGGTGCTGCAGCTTCGCTCATGGCGTCCGTCTTCAGGACCGTGAGGTTCTTTACAAAAGTTGGGATAATTGGAGGGACTGTGTACGTCGTTTATGACCAAGACTAACTGGGAAATGGGGCACAAAGTTGTGAGATATTGAAGAAGGGGTCAACCGTCATACCGGTTGCTGTGGATCAGTGGGCAAAGTATTTCGGAGTGGAGCTACCAGATGTTCCCAAGCTGAATGTGCCCGTAGCTGAGTACGGGAATACAGGAGTTGAAGCAACGGCATACTTCTTGTCGGCTGCACCTACAAAATGTAATGAATACACTCAGAAGGGCTGGCAGTACATCAAGAATATGACCAACAGAGCACAGTGAAGAGCTCCATCATTGTCATAAGACTTTTTGTTCACAACCACAGACTGTAACAAAATGTAAATACTTATATGATGGTAATAAAATTTATTTGAACATGAAAAGAAATTAAATTGAGTAAATAAGTAATTGGGTAAATGCATCTAAGAATGGTGAACCCTTTCACCTGTCTTATGATCCTTTGTACATTTTAAGATATAACATTCAGACCTAATTGATGATTTCTAACCTGCCTCTTCTGCTGGTTATCTTATTGTCTAAGTTACGAGTACATGGAACTCTGCCTTAGATTTCTCCAAAGTGTTCGAGAACAATGATTGACCATGATAACTGACAGTCTGGTATGGTGTTCTGTTGAGGAAAGAAATACCATTATTTAACCTTGGACCAAAGCTATGTTGACAGAAACTAGGGCAGAATCTTATGGCTGATGTGCGGGTGGTGGAGCCCGCACGTCAGTATTTAAAATGTCCCGCGCTGACATCGTGCGAGGGTCCTGACGTCAGCGCACGGCATTGCGGTATTTCGGTCGGGAACTATGCAGCCGGACGCGCGCCTGCCATTAATTAAAGGCCTTGTTAAGGCCATTAACTCTCCAATCGACTAGGATTTTGAGGGGCCCGTGCAAACTTCGGGTCGGCGCATGGGCCCAACGAGCAGGCGGATAAGTGATTTTTTTACAAACCTCATCCAGTAGCGGGATGAGGTTTGATATCGGAATTAAAAAATTGTTATAAAGTTTTTGTGCATTTCATTAACATGTCCCATCTCGTGTGACATGTTCACATGAGGGGGACATTTTGATGATTTTGTTCATTTTTCTGTTTTTAAAGTTTCACTGGTTTTCAGCCATCTCCCTGAGACAGCACTTTGCCTCAGGGAGATGTGCGTTCCTTTGTGCGCATGCACGAAAGAGCGCACTCTGGCAGTTGGGGAATCCCCCCCCCACCCGCACAGGAAGCGCATAGCGCTTCCCGTTGGGTGGCACGCCGGGTGGTCCTTAATTGGCCCGCCCACTTAAAATGGTGGCGGGGCCCGTTTCGGTGGCGGCGATCGGCTGCCCGCCCGCCGCCGAGTCAGTCGGGCCCACCCACCCATCAAGGGCAAAATTCTGGCCCTAGTTTCTGAAATCACTATATATTTATATATATATATATATAGGGCAGAATTTTACGTGTCGGTGAGCGGGGGCGGGGCCCGCTCGCCGATGCATAAAATGACGCACGGTGACATCGGGGGGAACTCCCGACATCACCACGCCCGATTTAAATTTTCAGGAAGGCGGGGGCACAGCAAAATCCGCAGTGCGCCCGCCGACCTGTCAATGGCCAATTGAGGCCATTGACAGGGTCAATTAAGTAATTAAAGGAAGTGCCCGTCCAACCTTAAGGTCAGCGGGCAGGCCAGGAGCCCTGGTGGGAACTAGAAAAAACATGAAACCTCATCCACCGGCGGGATAAGGTTTCATGCAGGCTTTAAAGTATTTTAATAAAGATTTTGTAAAAATTATGGACATGTCCCAACTCATGTGACATTGTCACATGAGGGGACATGTAAGGGAAATTTTATTTTTCTATTTTTATCTTTTTTACATGTACAGCCGATCTCCCTGAGGCTGCACTTAGCCTCAGAGAGATGAGTGCGCTCTTTCGCGCATGCGCGGAAGAGCACACTCTCGGTTTTGGGATTCCCTTGCCCTCACAGGGAGCACATAGCACTTCTGTGGAGAAGTCACGCTGGGCGGGCCTTAATTGGCCCTCCCATGTAAAATGGTGGTGCGCCTCCGATCGGGGGCGCTGATCGGACGTACGCCTGTACACGCCCGCCCATCAACTTCCCCCCCAACGGGGGGAAAATTCAACCCATAATTGTCGTTCTAGAGCCCTTATTGTCTCTCTTAACCTGAGGGTTATCAGGCTCATGTGCTCTCTTCATGCGAAAGAGCTGCTTCACTTGTTATCCAATTCTAAATTCAGTTCACATGCACACAGTCTCCAGTTCTCTGGTGGTGTAGTGGCTGAATCGTTTTACACCTTGATCTCCTCCGTGCTTTTCAAGGGCATTAAAAATATTGTTTCATTCAATACTACAGGGGAGTTTCTTATCTCTAATGCATTAAATCTTGCCAGTGCAATGAGCCAAATGACCTCCTTCTCTACTATAAATTTCTATGATTCTTCTATGAATATACGAACATTCATACGAATTAGGAGCAAGAGTAGACCATTCAGCCCTTCAAGCCTGCTCTGCCATTCAATACGATCATGGCTGATCTGATTGTAACCTCAACCACACATTCCTGCCTACCTCTGATAACCTTTCTCACCCATGTTAATCAAGAGTCTGCCTAGCTTCACCTGAAAAATATTCAAAGACTCTGCTTCTGCCGCCTTTTGAGGAACTTTCCCAAAGACTCACGACCCTCTGAGGGAAAAAAATTCTCATCACCTTTGTCTTAAATGAGCGACTCCTTATTGTTAAACAGTGACCGCTAGTTCGAGATTCTTCCACAAGAGGAAACATCCTCTAACAATGCAACCATGCAACCACATGTGAAATCAAAACCTCTTAAGCTTGCATTCCCTACCACTTCTAGGTTCTCCCTTGACATCCACAGCAAGGGTCGAGGCAGCCTGCTGACCAGTATGCCCTGTTGTCTTGGGTGATCTTGGCATCCGTCCTCTGGGGACCTGAGGCCTGGAGGGCCCTGGTTTACTCTGGCCGTCCTACTTTAGGGCAGGTGCCCCCTCTGTGGTCACAGGGGACAAAGATGAAGGGGTCACAGACAAGGGGGGTTTGGAAGGGCTGGATACCCTCAAAGAGTCCTGAGTGGAGGTCTCAGGGCCTCCGACAGCCACTCCTCCTCCCATTGGGTGCCTGAGGGTCCCTGCATGACTTCTTGAGGGGAAGGGACACCTGGAGGGAGGTCATGGTGCCCTGGTTCCCCCTCTCATGTGGCCACTGCAAATGCTCACCCATGGCTATAGTCATGGACTGCAAGTCTGTACACATCTCTGGCAGAAACTGGGAGTTCTGCTGGACCAAGTTCTCCATGGTTTCCGCCACCCTCCCCATGGAGACCTCGAGGTGTGCACATGTCGGCACCACTTCAGCAGAGAGCAGGCAGATGGACTCCTCTGCCTCACGTGCCACTCTGTTGATGTCCTCCGACATCTGCCTGATGTTCTCCCGCCTCTTGCAGCTTCCCCAGCATCTCGTCCAGGGCCCACCCCAGAGGCTCGTCATCTGACTTGAAAGTCACAGATGCCTCTTCCCCAGCAGTCCTCTGAGTGCCAATGAACTTGGCTGACCCTGCCTCCCCCTGCTGTGGACACGAGTCTGTGCAGTGACGACCAGAATGTGAGATCTGGCCTGAACTACATCCAATGCCCACCAAGGTGTGTGTCTCTGTGTTGGTGGGGGGTGCAGGTGACTGCTGTGATGCCTCTAAAGGTGCACTTTGTTCCTCCTCCCCAATGTCCCCGGTCCACTGTGGGCTGGATGGACTGCTGGGCAGGGTCCTCATGTTCCCTTGCCCTCTTCCTGCTGGCACCTGTAAGTGAGAGAGGAGAGACCGAGTGACTGCATGAGCTGCGTCCAACCTGGTGGAACAAGTGACCCTTAGGTTTCAATATGGCCTGCATGGATCCTGACTGGGTGGAGGCCCCCCACCGATTTCGCCATCACAGCTGGCTCGCTCCGGTTCCTCCTGTGCCAACTGGGCTGCCCACTCCTTGAATTCGGTGAGGCTTTTGATGTCAGACCAGCCCCCTCCTGTCTTCCGTCTCTCTCCCTCCTATTGTGCCTTAACTTTTCCTGCGCAAAGGGAGAAGATGGGGTTGAGAGCAATTGGGTTTCGTGTATCTTTTTCATGTCCCCAGTCTTACAATTAGCCCACTGGATTGTGCGCCATGTGATTGATGCACTACAGGTTATAGAGTCATCATCAGCACAGAACAGGCCCTTCGGCCCATTGTGTCCATGCCGCCCATCAAAAACCTATCTATTCTAATCCCATTTTCCAGAACTTGGCCCATCATCCAGAAGGGTTCTAGGGTAGCACCCTCCAGTGTGGTGAGCGTATGCAGGTAGAGGGATAAAGCTCACAGAGGCATTTCATTAGAAGTGCTTGCTGGTGCCCTAAAAGCCTATTCCCCTTTCCAGCCCCCACCCCTCCCAGACAGCACCTGAACTCTCTGTGTGAGAGGGTCAGGGAACCACAGAGGCTTCTCCTCCTGCAGACTGGATGGGCTGCAGTGGGGCTATGAGGCATCAACTCAACATGTTGGTTAGTTATTTTATGCATAAGCTGTCCAGAAAGTGCCCTTAGCACTAAGGCCCATGTCCCCTCTACCATTCAGTGAGGTAAGCGTGAGCAGTTGAAGGTTCACTTACCCTGGCGGAGTGATTGAGGTCATTCATGCATTTTTGGCATAACAGGGAAGTCCTCTGGGCACTGACCTCCCTGGCGACTTCCTCCAGTGCTGGGTTGGTGTGATGGCTTGGCCTCCTCCTTCCATACTTTTGGTAAGAGATGGCCCTCCTGGCCGTGACTGCATTGAGAAGGACCTCCAAGGATGGATGACTGAATCTAGGGGTTGGAGGTCCCTGTGATCAGCGGGCCATCTCTTCCTTCAATGGTGGGTAAGTGTGATGTCCGGGTGCCTTTTAAATATGGCACCCAGATGTTACCTCCTGGTTCCAACAACTCTGCCAAGTTAGTTTAAACCCTCCCCAATAGCACTAGCAAATTGCTCCACATGGAAGTCTGTCCCGTCTCTACTTAGGTGCAATCCATACGGTCTGTACAGATCCCTTCTTCCCAGAGCTGTCCTAATTCCCATGAAACTGAAGCCCTCCTTCCTGCACCACCTTTCCAGCTGTGTATTCATCTCCTTTATCTTCTTTATTTCTGTGCTGAAGTGTGGTACTGGGAGTAAACAGAAGATTACTACATTTAAGGTCCTGCTTGTTAATTTCCTACCTAACTCCCTAAATTCTGATTGCAAGATCACATCCCTCTTTCTGACTGTGTCATTTGCACCAATGTGGACCATGACTGCTGGCTGTCTACCCTCCCTCCTTAAGGGTGCTGTGCAGATGTTCAGTGACACCCTTGACTCTGGCGCCAGGGAGGCAACATACAGTCCTGCATTCACGCCTGCGGCTCCAGAAATGCTATTTAATCCCATAACTATCAAATCGCCCATCGTTATTGCTCTTCTAGTCTCCCCTGAACCCCCTGTACAACTGCTCTCATGGACTTGGCTCTAGCTGCGCTTCCCAGTTGAACTATTACTCTCATTAGCATTCAGAACCTGAATACTGGTTAGAGAGTGAGAAACACTCAGGGGACTCCTGCACTATCTGCCTGTTTCTTCAAGACTGTATGGTGGTCACTAATTCCCTCTCTCCCTGCATACTCTTAAACTGTGGGGTGGCCACACCTATAAATGTGTTATGCACAAATCTCTCATCCTCACAGGTCCACAATATTGATGCTAGCTGCTGCTGAAGTTCCAAAACCTGGAGCTCAACTTGTTGCAACTGACACCACTTCCTGCACAAATGGTTATCCAGAACACAGGAAGCATCCTGGAGTTTCCACATGGCACAGGATTTGCACTCTAGATATCACAGCAGCCCTGCCATTCCTCTATTTATTAGTTAATAACCTTGATACTTCTAATATACCTTACTACAGCTAATAAACATTGTTATTGCAAATACACCTGTACCAATACTGATAAGCCTTACTTATATTAATAAACCCTATTCATATTTAACACACTTTACTAGTTGTAATAAACCTAAGTTAAAAAAAGATGACTCAGCATCTGCTCATTTGTTACTTGTTATTAATATCTGCTAATTATTTGGACCCTGTCCCTAATCAGCAATACTCATCAGCCAATCAAATCCTGACTTTATTGTGATGTCACATGTTGATATTTTTCAAACTCCAGTTTGCTCCTGCCTTCACATCCAACTCTTTCTCAAGATGCCATCACTAATAAATTTGACTGCTTCTAATAGACCTTACTACTATTAATACATTTCCCGTCGGTGAGCGGCAGGGGGAGGGGCCTGCTCGCTGATGCATAAAATTATGCGCGGTGACGTCAGGCAGAATTCCCGACGTTACCGTGCCCCATTTAAATTTTCAGGTAGGCGGGGAAGCAGCAAAATCAGCTGTACACCCGCCGACCTGTCAATGGCCATTTGAGGCCATTGACAGAGTCATTGAAGCAATTAATGGATCTGCCCATCCAACCTTAAGGTTGGCGGACAGGCCGGGAGCCCTGGTGGGCATTAGAAAAAGAATGAAACCTCATCCACAGGTGGGGTGAGGTTTCATGTAGGTTTTAAAAAATGTAATTAAAGTTTTTTAAAAAATTATGAACATGTCCCAACTCATGTGACAGTGTCAGATGAGGGGACATGTCAGGGATTTTTTTTTTCTATTTTTAATATTTTTTATTGTAGAGCCAATCTCCCTGAGGCAGCACTTAGCCACAGGGAGATGAGTGCGCTCTTTCGTGAGCATGCGCACAAGAGTGCACTCTCGGGTTTAGGGATTCCCCCCCGCCCGCACAGGGAGCACATAGCACTTCCGTGCAGATGTCACGCTGGGTGGGCCTTAATTGGCCCGCCCACGTAAAATGGTGGCGCGCCTCCGACTGGGGGCGCCAATCGGAGGCGTGCCTCTTGCACGCCCGCATTCAACTTCCTCCCCGACAGGGGGAAAATCCTGCTCATTATTAAATTTGCTTATTTCCATAGCAATCCAATTGAAATTCTTAATTTCCCAGCTCCTAGAGAAAAAAGAAAAGAAAATTACTCACCAATCAATCACTGACCCAATTTCCTATGATATCACACATTGATTTTCTTTGGAGACCTTTGCCGTTCTCACAGTGTCTCCCTTGTCCTCTTGCTACTGCTTTCATCACCACTGTGCTCTCGCCTCTCCTGCTCGCCTCACAGTGTCTCCCTCAGGGTCCCACCACTGCTTCTACCACCGCTGTGCTCTTACCTCCCCCGCTCGTCTCACAGTGGCTCACTTTCTCTCCCGCCATTCCTTTTATCACCTCTGTGTTCTCGACTCCCACTAGTCTCTTAGTGGAATGGTTCAGAAGAAGTCCTCTTGTATAAGTTACTCTCTATGACCTATTTCAGCTATGAAGGTTGGTGGTTAATGCTGTTATACTCGTCTTGCTTCTCCTCCTCCTCCACATCTGCTGTTTGGATGGTGGGAAGGGCTGGCCTCTCAATACAGCAAAGGTATGCAGCATACAGCCTACAAACACAAATATGGGAAAAGCTTCACGTGCTCCTTTCGAGCGAGCCGAGCAGCCAAAGCATTGCTTGAGCATAATGATGGTCAGCTCAATGACATTTTTTCACAGAGCGTGGCTTTCGTTGTTTGTGAACTCTGCCCCTGCGCTCAGGTTCATGACAGGAGCCATAGTCACATCCTGAGGGAATATCGCTTTTTCCCAAGTATCCAGCCCATGGCCTGACAGCCTGGTTGGAATAAAGGTTGCACAGAAGATGGCTGCAGGATGAATGGATCATGACTGCTCTCAGGAAAGTAGCCACAACACTACATACCAGGCTGTGGTCGCAAACAAGTTATATATTCAGAGAGTGGTATCCCTTTCAATAGAAAAAAACGTCAGGCTGATGATGAGGAGTCTGAAATGCAATGTGAGTTCATTCTATGGCACCTTGGAGCCTGTAAAGGTAATGCAGATAAATTCTAATGCTGTCTCTTCCTGTTTTATTCTGTTCACTGGGAAATCCTCCTGATACAGGGAGGGGAGGCAGGGAAGCAGATAGCTGTGTGGTCCCAGTTATGAGGCTAGCGCTAAGAAGTTCAAAGGCCATTACACATGGTCAAGGTCAGTGAATTCACCTTAGGAATGTAGGGACATAAGAGCAGTAATAGGCCATTTAGCCCCTTTAGCCCGTTCTGCTATTTAATAATAAGACTGATCTAGGACCTAACTCCATACACTTGCCTTTGCCCTAAATCCTTTAATACCTTTGGGTAACAAAAATCCATCAGTTGTTATGGTACCAGCTGATGTTACTATTGGACAATCCAGATTCCAGGGTAGAACCAGGCTTGATAGATCCTAACTTTTATTTTTTGTTTAGATACGTGAGAGTGGCTACTGAACAGAGTCACAGGAGTCAGCTGATTAATTTTTAACAAAAGAATAAAACATTTATTAAACAGGAAAAGATGAAATATATTACAATACTCCTTCAACCACAACTTATTCCTTTACAGATATATACAGATTTGTAAGGATAACACAAGTGACAAAAGCTATTTTATACTCTCATGTCCACAGTAAGTACAGTCAATATAAACCAATAGGTGACCTTTAGTCAGACACACCGCACCCTGAAACCAAGTGACAGATGCCACCCCAAACAGATGCTTTGGAACTCTCATCAGCTTCCCACAAACGCTTGTCATACTACGAGCCAACTGGTCTCACTTAACTCTGTCTATCACACAAGGGTTCCAATCTCCACTCTCAAAGAACCTGCTTTGGAATCTTCTCCCAAATGATGCTTTCTCTTGGACTCTTTCCACAAGGGTCCACCTACAGGATCTCAAACTCTCCTTCCAAGGTTCCTCTCCCCTGGATTGCCTTGTGCATTCAAGCTTTCTTCCATGCATACTCTCTCATGTACTCAGCTGGGCCAACAGAATATCACTGCTTCATACGCCCATAGCAAAGGGTCCGGCTGTTTCCTTGGATCTCCTGGCTTCTTGCAAGCCTATTTTGCTTTAAGTTTGCATCCTGCAGCTTTCCCCCTTTAAGCTTGGAGCCATTCTCTGCTCCTCACTCTTAACTTCACTTATCAGGATGTTTTCCAGATTCCTATCCTTGTCCTTTGATTTAACTGTCCTCTTGGGACCTTTCCTGCTCCACTCCCTAGTTTTGGGGACTTTCTTCTTTAGTCTTTGGAATCTGCTTCCTGCAGTTCCCTATCCTGTGTCCAGTTTCTCCTGGCAGCTGTTTCCAACTTTAGTTTGGGACTTGCTATCAGTCCCTCTCCTATGCTGCTTCTGCTGGCAATTCCTTTCAACTTCAAAGCACACTGACCAACTGAACTCAAAACTGCTTTTGGTTTCTCTGTCTGTGTGTGGGGCCTCCCTTTCTAGACCCCTGTTGCTAGTCAACCACACAGCTTTTTTCTACCTTGTTTGTTTTAACTCCCCTTCAAGAGTCATAAAATCTCACTAAAATGCAGGCATCTTTTAAAGCTCAGGTTTCATCCTTTTAATGCACAAACACAGAAATACAAATTAAACTTAAACTTAAAGATATGCCTTATTCCTAACACATCCAAAGACACATATAACTTACTTAAACTGTCTCCATTTCCTAACACAATCTCAGTTTTACTTGGAATAGAATTAATTACCATTTGTGGAATAGAACTCCAAAGTTCTACCATTTTTTTCATAAAGAGACATTTCTAATTTCACTCCTAGAAGATCTGGCTCTAATTTTTTGATTATGCCCCCTAGTCCTAGACTTCCCAACTAGCGGGGATAGTTTCTCCCAAACTACTCTATCTGCTCCTCTCAATATCTTGACATCACCCCTTGATCTTCTAAAGATAACCTTTTAAAATATGGCTTTCCATTTGGACTGAAGCACAAGCTGTTCAATGTGGTCTCACATTACTTGTCTTAATGTATTCTGGAGTCAGATCATTGGCCTAACTCCTAAATAACACTGTGAAACCCATGTTGAAACACCATGTCTTCATGTTGCCCTCAAAATGAAGATATATCCACACTCTTAATTCTATCCTGTTCACCCTGCTCATGCCCTCCATTCCCCCATCTGGGTCCAGACTCTGAAACTCTCTCTCCAGCTTCAAAAACATTCTTGAAATCTGCCTCATCAAACATGCTTTCAGTCATTTACTCAATTTTCCCTCCTAATTCTACTTAGGGCTGCATGTCATTGTAATACTGTGTTGTCTTTAGGCACTGTAAGTTCCTGTTGTCAATGGAAAAGAATTGTTTTGCCAACAGCAATGTCTGTCCTGTTTTGGGGTATGATACAGTGAGAATACCAGACCAAAGATTTGTCTAACTTGATGGAAATTTCAGCTTACTGTCAGAGGGTCGTAGGGTTGGAGGAGGTTGCAGAGATAGGGATCAATGAG
Organism: Cetorhinus maximus; assembly: GCF_964194155.1. NCBI lineage: Eukaryota > Metazoa > Chordata > Chondrichthyes > Lamniformes > Cetorhinidae > Cetorhinus > Cetorhinus maximus. The sequence continues at coordinate 166,096,378 of NC_135880.1, forward strand.
GCCATGAAGAGATTCGAAAACTAGGATGTGGATTTTAAAATGGAGGCCTTGCTGCACCTGGAGTCAATATAGGGTAGCAAGGACAGGGCTGTTGGGTAAACAAAACTTGATTCAAATTTGAATGCAGGCAGCAGAACATGGATGAGCTGAAGTTTATGGAGAGTGAAAGAATGGACCAGACAGGAGAACATTGGGGTAGTCAGGTCTAAGGTAACAATGACATGGATGAGAGTTTCAGCAGCAAATAGCTGAGGCAGGGGTGGAGGGTGGTGTTATAGTAGTGGAACTATGCAGTTTTGCTGATGGAAAAGATATGTGGTCAGATGCTCATCTCAAGGCTAGATATAATGCCAAGGTGGTAAAAGTTATTGCTCAGCCTGGAATATTTGCCAGGGAGAAAGATATTGGGTGGAATTTTCCATGCCCGCTGGCGTTGGGCGTGTTTTCCAGTGTGACCAGACAATATGGCGAGAAGGCCAAAAATTGATGTTATGAAACCAGTTTGCAATCGTCCACTCTGCCTGTTAAAGGCGGGCCCCGCTTCCCGCCATCAGGCATCGGGAACCTTATTGTAATACATCTGCAAATCATTAGAAGCCCAGCTCGCCGGAATCATTCCTTCCCCCATACTGGATCATCTGTCCATGTCGGTGGGAAAACACGCTGACGTAGAACACGTCTTGGTAAGTTTGACGTGCAGAAGCCGGGACTTACCGTCAAGGCCTTGCTCACATTCGGACATCCAGAGAGCAAAAGATACTGGAGCCTGACAGCAATGGGAACCTTAGGGAGCATCCATGGCATGCTGGGTGGATTCACATGGACATGGCGTCACCGCAAAGCAGCTCACGGAAGGTGGAAAGTGACTGCTGAGGATCTGCTCATAACAGATGATCATTGAGGGGGTGGAGAGGAAGATCCAGCTGTGTTTGGGAGAGAAAGATGCACTGGGGGTAGGAGCGGAAATTCTAGGATCAACTGGGAGAGGAAGGTGTGTTGAGAGGGTGGGGGGGTCGTGAGGTTGGGAGGGAAGAATGAAGGTGTCGGGGGGTAAGGTTGGAAGGGGGGAACGAAAGTGTTGGGGGAGGTGAGGTCGGGGTGGAGGGAGTGCGGGGGAGGAGGAGATAACGTGGGAGAAGATGGCAACTGGGGAGGTAGGTGAAAGGAGGGGAGGAAGGTGTAAGCGAAGGAGCTTCGAGGGGGGAAGAAGTCCAGGGGGACGAAGGAGTCCAGAAAGGAGAAGTAGTAAGTGTGGCAAAAGAAGTAAGGGTGGAGGAAGGAATCAGGAAGGGGGAATGACTAAGGTGGGAAGGGGAGTCTGGGGCGATGGGGATAGTCTATTTGGGGAGTAGGAGTTCCAAAGGGGTGTGGGAATCTGGGAAGGTGGTGGGGGGAGCAGGAACAAGTTCCAAGAGGGGAAGGAATCTGGAGGTGGAGGATGTCCAGGTGAATGTGCAAGGGAGGACTCTGTTGAATCCGTGACTGCCTCCTGGGGAGAGACCTGAGGATGGGCGTGGTAGGAAGGATTGGGGAGAGTGACTGAGGACAGAGTGAGGTGGTAAGAGTGGGAGGGTGGGAGTGCGACTGTATCAGAAGAAGAGACGGTGAGGGTGGTTGGTGAGGATTCGGAGGCAGACACAGATCTTGGGGGTGAGAAGGAGGGGGCCGGGGAGGTTAATGTGAATGGGGGTGGGATTTTTGGTAAGGAAGGTTACGTGTACGTTCACCTGGATATCCCCGAAAGAAAAGGGTTGTGGCTGGTAGGTGACAGTGGGAAGGTGGAAGGTGATGCCAGGGGGTTCAACAGTGATGGGGGGAAAAGAAATGGGTGATTGGGAGCAGGGAAAAGACATGAAGAAAAGTGTTAAACGCATCACACGTGCTAAATCGAAAGTGAAACGAGAATCCTAGTGGGTGAGATCAGGTGCTGCATGGGAATGTGATCAGTGGGTGGGCGGAGATGCAGGTCAGCTCAGATGGTCAACTGAAAGTAAACCTCAGCAGGCAGCATTGAAAATGCTCGGGACATTGAGATGAGTGTGATGCGGGAACGATACACATGCGTTGGAGAATGCTTGCATGAGGCTCCGAAAGGCCCTGCCACACATACATTCCTCCCTCTACAATCACCCATGGGCTGCCTACATGCAGCTAAACTGCTAGTGGGTCATTGGTAGTGGGGAGGGATTCAGGGGGAGGACTCGAGAAGCATGTAAATGAAGCTGAAAGACACCATTACACATTCTCCAGTAAATATATTTCCAGATGTGAAGTGACAAAATGTGTTCACCAGTGCAACCAACTGTGATCAGAGTTTCTTAACTTTTGAATGCCTTAGACTTCAAGGTGCTGCCCTGACATCCACAGCAGGGCAGAGACAGCCTGTGCAATGGTTAGTCCTATTGCATCTGATGATTCTGGGGTACATCCTCTGGAGAGCCGAGGCCTTGGGGACCCCGGCTAGCTTTGGCTGTCCTGCTGTGGGCCAGCTGCACCCTCTGCGGGATACCGGGTGCCTCGTCCATCTTCCACACGGGCACTAACCACCTGAGGCCATTGCCTGTGTGAGGGCATGCAGGACTGAGTGCGACCCCAGCAACCCTGATTCTGTCCCTGGCACTCCTCCGGCTGCTGGTGCCCTGGGCACTCTCTGGCTCCGCCTGCGCCTCAAGCGAGTGTGAAGAGCTCTCACCAATGTACACCAACATTCTAGATGCCGATCTAATGCCCACCGAGGTGCTGGCATCTGCGCTGGTGCCTGCTTCAGAGAGCGGGTGCAACACTGGACCGGAGATCCTCCGGTGTCGGGATGGTTCTTCGGGATCCAGAGAGCGAGTGCGTGCTGGTGAACCTAAAAGGGAGAACAAGGAAATGTCATTAGTTAAAGTCATCACACTGTCACTGTGCATGTCAGGCATCTTGGTGAGACAATGGAGATCTGCATCACGGTGCCTTGTCTTTCAATGATCAATGGGGACTCCAGGTTCAAGGCTCCCACCAAGTAAGAGACTGCACGAGAATGGTTACACAATCTGAAAGTCTCACTTCTGTGCACTGTGCTCTTACATTCATCTGGCACCCCTGCCTCTCCAACCAGTTGCACAGGGAGCTTTCCGGCTCTGGGGCTCTAGGGCGTCCTGCTTGAACCTGGTGAGCGGCAGCAGGTTGGGCAGGCCTCCGCCTGTATGTGACCTCTCTGCTTGGTTATGGCTCATCTTCTCCTGAAAGGGCATAGGAGCATTGACTAGTGCACTCTCCACCTGCAGCGCTACTGCAGCCTGGCCAATCCCTCCTCACAGGACACATCCAAGTCGTGGCCCTCGAGCTGCAAGGCACTCAGTCCAAGCAGCCAGGGCTCACCCCCTTAGTCAGCTCCGACATCATTGACAGTTGGCACTCAGACGCTAACGCCCCTGAGGTCCATAGGGGGGGTGGTGGCCACACCTTAACACTTCTGCACACTGACCCATGCCAACATAGTACCCACCCTTCTTGGGCGCAGCAGGTCAATGAACCACTTTCGGCACTGGTCCCATGTGCGTTGCACCACGTCATGGCTGCTCACCAATGCTGCCACCTCCTCCCACATCTTCTTTGTGAGGTGTGGTGGCCTCCTCCTCCCATCTCTGGGGACAAGGGTGTCCCTCCTGGCAGGCGCCTCCTCCAGCAGGACCGCGAGGCACACATCCGCAAAGCGGAGGGGCTGAGTCCCCACCCGACCTGCCCTCCCGCCTGGCGTCTCCAGCCGCACTCGACTCCATCAAGACAATGCAGACAGACGTCCTTCCCTGGCAGCCTTTTTGGGGCTGCCTGGGCTGTTTTTAAACCAGCTGCTGGGTCACCATTAGACCCTTTCCAACCAGTGAAGAGCTGTGTTTCACGCTGGGCGGGCCTTAATTGGTCTGACAGTGTGAAATCGTGGTCGGGGGCCGATTGCGGGTGGCGGGCCATTTACTGGCTGCTCCTGGTTCCGGCGACCGCGCCCACCTGCCGACTTCAAAATTTTGCCCATAGTTAGAGGGCATCAGTCAGATTTATTTTTTATCTCAGCTAAACTGGCTTCAAAATACACACTATTGGCTGAGGCAGGTCAGTCAGCCATCTTTTTGCCATCTTTGGAAATAGGTTGAGTCCTAGCTTAGCTCGGACTTCCCATCTTATTGAGGGGCAAAGTCACTTCTATCTGAGCAATCAAATTGGATTGTGAGTATAACCTTTTTTAATCAATATTCATTTGACTATCCAAAAATAACATTGCTAACTATGGTGGATTCAAAAATTGCATGTATTTTAAAACATTTTTGCTGTGTCATGAGCTTTAATTACCATCTATAATCCCTTTTTATAGCTGTAATCTATAAGTGGTTTTAATAAAAAAGATGTATTAATGAAGCCTCAAGGGGTTGTCACCTTTGTTGTAGTGTGGTCTCGTTGCCTATTTATAATAGAGTTGATCTGCAGACAACTTTCTAAGTGGAAACATTAGGTTTATTTACAATGCAGCTAGCAGCAACTACATGCGTGCTTTCAACTCCATCTCTATCTCTACACTGACTGTGGAGGTAGGCCACACTGATAACATTGGTTTACACAGATCATGTGATCTTACATCACAGGACTATGCTTAAAGGTACAGTCCAATATTTAACTGAACCATAATAACTACATTCCTCCCCCTTTAACTTTGCTGTAATAGTGTATTTACAAATATATTTATCTCATGACATTGTAATATTTATACAGGTCATGAAATTTACAAGTTCAGCCTTTCAGGGTGGTTTTCTTGACTTTTCTCCACCTTCCCCTCCAAATTTGGAAATATTAGGTCCGGTCTTGTCCTAAGACGGCACCTCATCAATAATTCTGCAAGTGTTGCTCCTATCATCTTGTGGGGGGTCGTTCTGTAATGAATAAGAAAGCGTGCAAGCTTGGTCTCCAACGAATCACCTGTTAACTTCCTCATGCCCACCTTAAAAGTTTGAACTGCCCTTTCCGCCAGTCTGTTTGGTGACGGATGGTACAGTGCAGCATTCACATGGGTGATTCCATCAAGGCTGATATATCATTGGAACTCAGCACTAACGAATACAGTGCCATTATCAGATACGACCACTTCTGGTGTTCCGTGGATGGGGAAGCTCTGGCGTCGTTTCTCTATTGTAGCGTCCGATGTTGGTGACTTCACCTCGTAAACATCTGACCACTTGGGATGGGCATATATAATCAGTAGAAACATGGTTCCAAGGAAGAGTCCGACATAGTCGATGTATAACCGCACCCAGGGCCTACCAGGCCACTCCCAAGAATACAGTGGAGCTGCCACCGGCAACTTTTGCAGCTGCTTATGATGCACACAGATCTTTACACATTTTCAATATCGCCATCCATCCCCAGCCACCATAGGTAGCTGCACGCTGTGGGCTTCATTCAGGAGGTCTTTGGATGGGCACTGTGTAGTTCAGCTAAAAGTGGCTCCCTTCCCTTTGGAGGAACTATTACCCATGCACCCAAAATGGGATGCCATCTTGACTGCTCATCTTGTGTCTTCGGCTGAAGAACGGTTTAATTTCATCGGAAACTGGCCCCTGGGACCAACCATGTACTACTTGTTCTCGTACTTGAGATAGGACTGGGTCCCGACTCATCCAGTGTCAAATCTGTCTGGCACATACTGGCGAGGAATCAAGAAAATTTAACAGTAAAATGAGTTCCTGTGTAACTGGGATGTGTTTGTTATTCTCTTGTAAGGGCAGGAGACTCAGGGCATCGGCATTTGTGATGTGAATGCCAGGCCTATGTACAAAGGTGCATTCATAAGCCGCCAAAATTAGGGCCCATCATTGTATTCTTGCTGAGGCTATGGGTGCTATAGCCTTGTCCTCACTAAACAAACCCAATAGTGGTTTGTGACCTGATACAATCGTAAAATGCCAGCCGTGCACATATTGGTGAAATTTTTTTACACCAAAATTGATCAACAGACCTTTCTTTTCAATCTGAAAATATCCTTTTCCAGCAGTGGTAAGTGTCCTGGATACATAGCCCATTGGCCGCTCTGTGCTGTCGTCCATGCTATGAGATAGTACCGCTCCCACTCGCATCGCGGGAGACACATCACACGTTAGCACCAAGTCTTTCGCCTGGTCATAATACACTTACAGATTGGATGAGTGTAACAGCTGTTTCACTCTCATGAAAGTTTCTTTTTGGGGTGTCTCCCAAGACCAACATTGATTCTTTCTTAGCAGTGAATGCAGAGGGGCCAAAACTGTAGATAAATTAGGTAAAAATCGTCTAAAATAATTTATCATTCCTAAGAATGTTTAAGTTCAGAGACGTTCTTGGGTGCAGGCGTCTCTCTTATTGCTTTAACCTTCTCTTCAACTGGATGTAAACCCTGAGAGTCTACCCAGTGGCCCAAATAGATTACTTCCTTTGCTTGAAAAGTGCATTTTTCCTTTTTCAGTCACACTGCTGGTTGTAAAAAGTGTTTTTGGACTTCCTCTAGGTTAGCCAAATGTTCCTTTTCAGTGAACCTGGTTACCAGCACATCGTCTAAGTAGACTACCACCTGGGGTAGTCCCTGCAGTAAACATTCCATCATTCTCTGAAATATGGCACAGTTTGATCATTTGTTTATTGCCTCCTTTGGGTGTTTATAGGTGCTACCAGCCACCATTTTATTGTATTTTCGGAAACATCTTCCTTTTTGTCTTCTTTCTACCAAGAGTTTAGTCTCGCCCTTCATTTTGACTTCACTGTTGGCCAGACTTCCCCCAGGTGAAATCTGAACTTGTCTTAGTTCCATAGCTGAGTCTCCCAAAATTTCATTATCTGCTCACCTCTTGGAAAGCTCTCCAATTTTTGTTTCAAAGCCTCTTTGACTTCATTTAGCTGATTCTTCAGCTCTTCTGCCTCTTTTTTTGCATTTGTTGACTGCCTCCTGGAACATTGCTGTGTCTTCTCTGCCAACTGGTTCTTCAGTTTGTTCAGGGAGGTGCTGAATTCTTTCTGTCTCAATTCGTACTGTTCCAGAGGCACAAACTTTGGCCTGAGGGAATCTTGTCGTGTGTGAAGGTTTTTCAACAGGTTTTCCTTATCCTTGCGAGAGTTACTCACCTCGTCTTGGACTCTGTCATTCGGCAGGGTCTCCTTAAGTTTCTTCTGCTGTTATTCCTTGTTTTTGTTTGAGATAGAAAGCATTTCTTCAGGTTATTGAGTCCTTCCACACTCCTTTTTCATCCTGTTGTGTCCCTTTAACTCTCCAGACTCTTTCTGCCACACTTTGCCTTGTTCTTTTTTCAGGGCATGAACTCTTCCAGTTTCCTTTTGAAATCTCACAGTCCAATCAAGGTTGATTTCCCTTAACCAGTTTTTCCCTAGAAGGCTTGGTCCTCTGCCTGTCAATACTGGTAGCTGTGCTGATTGATGTCTGCTGATACCTTTTACTTGGATTTCTTCGCCTGTGTATGTTTTCAATATGGCAGATGTTTGTTCTAAATTTAATTGATGTTCACCATTATTTAAATATCTGAAAATGTGTTCTCCAATTACAGTGGTGGAAGCTCCGTGTCTACTTTCATTTTTACTGGTTTACCATCCACTTGTACTGGGACAAATGTTGGCTCTGTCTTCCCAACTTTCATGTTAAACAATGAATAGATGTCAGAATTTGTTGTGTCAGGCTCTTCTACACTGTAGATTTCATTGGACTTCGATTGTTGATTGTAAGTCTATTTAAATCTCTCTTTGCGCTGTCTCATTATGTGTCCACTTCCACGACATTCTACTTTTTTAAACTGCCAATCACTAAAAGACTGATTGTTTCTGCATCGATTAAAGTTGTTCTTTGGTTTAGCTGCTAAGTTATTTCTTCTTATTTTTTGGTTGGCGGGGGCTATTTCCCGCTTCGCAATGGAGTCTGGCTTTTTTGTGCAACTGTTCCCAATTTGCAGTGTGGCACCATTTTGTGACCCTTATATTGCTTGTGAATCTCTTATAGTGCTTTCCATGGCCAGTGCTATTTCTAACACTTCCTTAAAATCTAGCTTCACTTGAACCAGTAGTTTTCTTTGAATAGCGTCTTCTTTCACACCACGCACTTAACGATCTCTGAGATATCGTTCAGAGTCTCACCGAACTCACAGTGTTCCATTAATTGCTTCAAATTCGCCACATAGCTAGCAATTGCCACACCCGGGGCTCTATTTCGCAAATTGAACTGGAACCTCTGCGTTGTTACTGAGGGATTGGGTTGAAAATATCCCTTCACGGGGTCCACCAGTTCTTCGAAATTCTTCGAATCTGGGGCACTGGGTGCCGTCAAACTTCAAATCAAACTGTATGATTATTCCCACAAGTACTCAAGAGGATTGCTCGCCTCTTTTCCCCCATGATTTCGCTCGCTTGAAAGAAAAATGTGAGGCGTTCTGTACACTGAGGCCAATCATCTGTGACTGGCTCCAAGGGATCGATCCTACCAAATTGAGGCATTTTGGATGAGTATATCTTCTGTTATTTTAACAAACGTTGATACTTACAATTGCTGGGCGAGGTACGGTATTGATTCCGATTTATCTTGATTTATCCTAATCGGCAGTTTGTTGTAGCATGGCCGAGTTGCCTACTTGTAATAGAGTTGATCTGCAGACAACTTTCTAAGTGGAAACATTAAGTTTATTTACAATACAGCCAGCAGCAACTACAAGTGCTTTCAACTTCATCTCTATCTCTACACTGACTGTGGAGGTAGCCCGCACAGCTTACACGTTGGGCAGAAGTTTGCCCTCGGATGGTGGGCGGGCCCCACCGGCTCAGCGGCGGGCAGACAGCCAATCCCCGCCACTGAAATGGGGCCCGCCGCCATTTAAGTAGGCGGGCCAATTAAGGCCTGGCCAGCGGCATCTCCGACGGGAAGTGCTATGTGCTTCCTGTTCCGGGGTGGGGGGAATCCCCGTCTGTCAAAGTGCGCTCTTTTGCGCATGCGCGTGAAAGAGCACACTTCTCCCTGAGGCAAAGTCCTGTCTCAGGGAGAATACTGACAATGTCAAAAACATTAAAAATAGAAACATTAAAAAATTATTAACATGTCCCTCTCGTGTGACAATGTCACACGAGATGGGACATGTTAATAAAGACCACATAAACTTTATTAATTTTGCACAAAATGGACATGAAACCTCACCCCGCCAGTGGATGAAGTTTCATCAATAATCTGGAGCCCGCTGGGGCTCCTGGCCGGCCCACCAGCCTTAAGGTTGGCCGGGCAGGTCTTTAAGTACTTTAACTAGCCTGTCAATGGCCTCAATTGGCCATTGACATGTCGGCGGGCGGACAGCTAATTTCGCTATCTGCCCACCTTCCTAAAAATTTAAATGGACCGGGATGACGTTGGGGATTCTTCTCGATGTCATCCCGCGTCAATTTCCCCTCGGTGAGCGGGCCCCGCCCCCAAATTGCCGAGGGGGAAATCCTGGCCATTGGTTTACACAGATCATGTGATCTTACATCACAGGACCATTCTTAAAGGTACAGTCCAACATTTAACTAAATCATAATTACTACAGTCTCAAACCTATATTATCTCAAGGACCCACATAATCACACTAATCCAGGAATCTGAGGTAGGCTCGAAAGAGCTGATAGTGGGGAGTTCCACGATAACTCATTCTGCTATAACATATCTCCATGTAGTGCTGTCCTAAGATAACTTTGTTAAATTCGAGACTCCTGGGGAGAGGACCCAGTCTATGGCTATGTTCCTTTAATACTTGGAAATTTCTTTTAGTTGAGATTTTAAGCCAATAATAAGTTCGAGGGAACAAGTTTACCTTCCCGGGGAGTAAAGATAGTAGAACCATTAACAGTGACTGATTTACTCAGGAAAAGTCCTCCTCAATGAGCAAGGAAACCTTGCTCTTTGGTAAATGCTGTGACTCCAAACAAACATTAACTGCTGACTGACAGGACTGCACCCAACTCTCCCCACTCAGAAAACCCTAATCAATGCTGTAGAATCTGAAATAAGAACTGACAGTCCTGGAAATGAATATCAGGCCAGGCAGCAACTGAAAGCCAGCTGTCCCCTCCTGACAGTAACTGTGCTGATAACAAGCCTCAGGTTAACTTGTCTTTTAGAAGTTACCTGAGCCGCTCTGTGTTTCCAGCATTTGTACTCACCCTTGTCCACACGGCAGCAGTCCACACACTCTTTCCATCATGAGATATGGTAATAATATGGTTATAACAGGTACATTGTCCCCACAAGATCTCGTGGGGGTTGGTCTGGGTGTTTACAATGGTTACCCAGAAGTTAGAAAAGGTTTTAGTTCATCTAACTGTTTCTGGGTAACTATTGGCATAACCCTAGCAGAGCCATCGAGGCTTGTGATTTAAATCACATTTTCAGATGGTTCCTAGCGCAGGGCAAATGTTCAGAGGTAGTGTGCACTTCTGGCAATTGTCGTGCAAACCCTTATCTGGGACCTTCCAAGTGGGATTCCCCAGCGCATTTTCCAGCCTGCGCCGCCACCCCCCCCAACCTGCCACCACCATTTGCACCATTACTCTTGACACACTTGTCAATCAAAAAACTGTCCAATTCAGCCTTGAATATACTCAATGACCCAGAGTCCACTACTCTCTGTGGAAGCAAATCCTCACATCCATTTCAGTAAATCTATCAAAAAGAGCAGCACTCCTAATGCCAACGCTTGGGAAACACCACCGTACACTTCCCTCCGGTCTGGAAATCGGCCGTTTCCCACTACTCTTTGTTTTCTGTCTCTGAGTCAATCTTGTATCAATGCTGTGGCTGCCCCTCTGATCCCATGGAATTTAATTTTGCTAACAAGTCTATTATGTGGGATGATGGATACAGTCTGTCATTTGTCTGTGGTAGGAGTTGGGATGGGGACACATGGCACCTGATATGTTCCAATTTCATCTGATCTGCTAAGAAACAAACATGATGCTCTTCAGTGTTCCACTTCATTACTTTTCAGAGTTAGGTGCAAAGTAACACGGTGTACTGATGTGCTCACAACTGTTCCTTCTGCTCTCAGTACAGAAAGTAACAGAACACAATGGGCACAGCCAGAACCAGAACAATATAGTGCACTAAATCAGCCAGGATTATTGTTATGTTGATGTATCTCTCCAATTCTTACCCTGCTGTTACTGCACAAATGTGATTTCCAGAATTAAATTGTCTACAAACAGATAGCTGCACCTGAAGCCTATCCTGGGATCAACAATTACCCTTAAACCTAATACATCAGACTGGAATCCATGTAAGGTTCCTACTAGGTTCTCCTGCCCACTTTGAAAACAGCAGATTATTATGTTCAGGCAAATTAATAGATTTATTCACACAATGTGACACAGAAGCAGGACATTACGGCAAAATAAAACCTAAATATTTAGTCCTGGGACCATGTGAAATTGGCAGCTCATTTATAACACTTCTGATGTGGAGCTAGTTGTACCTATATTATTCATCAGCTCCTTTGCCTAACATGGACAAAAGAGCTGAACTCCTGAGGTGAGGTGAGAGTGACTGCCCTTGACATCAAGGCCACATTTGACCGAGTATGGTGTCAAGGAACATTAGCAAAACTGGAGTCAATGGGAATCAGGGGAAAAATTCTCCGCTGGTTGGAGTCATACCTAGCACAAAGGAAGATGATTGTGGTTGTTGGAAATCAATCATCTCAGCTCCAGGACATCACTGCAGGAGTTCCTCAGGGTAATGTCCTCAGCTCAACCATCTTCAGCTGCTTCATCAATGACCTTCCCTCCATCATAAGATCAGAAGTGAGGATGTTCGCTGATGATTGCACAATGTTCAGCTCCATTCACAACTCCTCAGATACTGAAGCAGTCCATGTCCAAATGCAGCAAGACCTGGATAATATCCAGGCTTGGGTTGACAAGTGGCAAGTAACATTCGCATCACACAAGTGTCAGGCAATGACCATCTCCAACAAGAGAGAATCTAACCATCATCCCTTGACGTTCAATGGCATTACCATCAGTGAATCCCCCACTATCATCATATCGGGTGTTACCATTGACCAGACACTGAGCTGGACTAGCCATACAAATACTGTGGCTACAAGAGCAGGTCAGAGGCTAGGTATCCTGAGACAGGTAATTCACCTCCTGACTCCCCAAAGCCTGTCCCCATCAACAAGGCACTAGTCAAGAATGTGATGGAATACTCCTCACTTGCCTGGACGAGTGCAGCTCGCACAACATTCAAGAAACTTGATACCATCCAGGACAAAGCAGCCCGCTTGATTGGCTCCGCACCCACAAACATTCACTCCCTCCACCACCGGCTCACAGTAGCAGCAGTGTGTGCCATCTACAAGATGCACTGTCGGAATTCACCAAGCCTCCTTAGGCAGCACCTTTCAAAACCACGGCCACTACCACCTGGAAGGGCAGCAGATAGATGGGAACACCGCCGCCTGGAAGTTCCCCTCCAAGACACTCACCATCCTGACTTGGAAATATATCGCTGTACCTTCACTGTCACTGGGTCAAAATCCTGGAACTCCTTCCCTAACAGCACTGTGGTTGTACCTACACCTCATGGACTTCAGCGCTTCAAGAAGGCAGCTCACCACCACCTTCTCAATGGCAATTAAGGATAGGCAATAAATGTTGGCCGAGCCAGTGACACCCACATCTCATGAATTAATCATAAAAACCTGTGTTTGTGATAGAGGAGCATCACATTTCTCTGACATCACTTTAAGGCAACCAGCTTCTCTTAAAGGGTTAATGGGGAATTCTGGCTGTAGACAACAGGAAAACTTCCCAGATTGAAAACAATGGCTGGAAGAGGTACGGAGAGAACTCTCAGGAAACGGAAAGCTCTGCAGACAATATCTTCACTGCCAGTGGGACAAGGATGCTGAGGAGGTCAATACCATCAGTTTTGCTCACAGGACACGAATGCAGTGATGAAATGTTTTCAATAATCTCACCAGAGTTATTGAAGTGAGAATTCTGCTCATTTATTCCCAGCTTCCATTCACTCTCCTACAATCACTGTGCCACACTTCACTCCAACTCCTCCTCCTCCTATGTATACACTCACCATTACAGCAACCCTGCTTCCCCACACCTTCCATCTTAGACACAGCATGTCAGTGATTCTACCATGGCAGGCATATCGTCTGATCACTTCACAAGAATGTCACTAATAAAATCGCTTTCTTCTTGTAGGAGAAGAACAAACTTTGCTATCATTTATATTTCAGTTTCAAACCACTGAAAGCTACTCCAGTATCACTGTAACTGGGATACTTGCTGTCCAGAGTCATTCTGCTATTTGCCACTTTTGTTTCCTCAGACGGGTCATGAAAACATGCATGACAAGAATTTAACAACCTGGCATTCCGGAATCCAGAATGAAGTCATCCGTGGCTATTGTAAAGTAGAGAATTAATGTCAGTGATTCCAAGACTGTGTCAGCATGCTGATCCTGAGGACATACGAACATACGAATTAGGAGCAAGAGTAGGCTGCTCGGCCGCTCAAGCCTGCTCCGCCATTCAATAAGGCCATGACTGCTCTGATTGTAAACTCAACTCCACATTCCAACCTAAACTTTCAGCCCCTTCCTTATCAAGAATCTATCTAGCGCTGCCTTAAAAATATTTAAGGACTCTGCTTCCACTGCCTTTTGAGGAAGAGAATTCCAAAGGCTCATGACCCTCCGAGAGAAAAAAAGCTCCTCATCTCTGTTTTAAATGGGTGATCCCTTATTTTTAAACAGCGAGCCCTAGTCCTAGATTGTCCAACAAGAGGAAACATCCTTTCAAGACTCACCCTGTCAAGACCCCTCAGGGTCTTATGGCCAGAATTTTTAGCTTAGCAGGCAGGCGCACGCCTGTCCGACCAAGCGTGACATGATGTGCGATGACGTCGGCCGAGCCTGCCTATGTCATCGCGCAGTTGTGCAATTGTTCAATTGGTGGGCACACACCAGAGCCAGCAGCACACCCGCTGACAATTAAAAAGGCCTATTAAGGCCATTAAGTTATCAATTGTCATTAATTTTTCACTACCTGTTAAGCCTAACGGTTGGCGGTCAGGCGAAAAGGCCTAGCGGCCTTTGCATTTTTTTGGAAACCTCATCCACGGGCGGGATGAGGTTTCTGAAAGCAAATACAAACAAAATAGAGACCTACCCACGAGCCCTCCTGAAAGTGATATGGTGCTGTCTGTGAAGCCTGATGCTGGCAACTGTGATTGTTGACCGAAACAAGTTAGGCAAACAAACCTTGAAGCCCTGAGCAAAGTGCAGCCAGCCAAGTGCATGCCTTATATATGCTCTTGTGAGACACGTCAGCGTGTGGGTGGACAATCCAGCCGGGGGGTGGGGGAGGTGGTAGGGACGATCATTTCCATTGGGTTGGCCTAATAATGATATGTATAACAATAAGGTTCCCGACGTCCAATGATGGGAAATGCGGTCCGCCATCAGCGGGCTGAACGGACTATCGCAAACTGTTTTCAAGCTGTCGTGAAACCGACTGCACCATGTTGTCCGCTAATGCCATCCAACACACCCGATGCCAGCGGGCACAGAAAATCCCAGCCAAGGTCTCACTAGTGCTCTGTATAACTGAAGCATGACTGCTTTACTTTTGTATTCAATTCCCCTCGCAATAAACAGTAACATTCCATTAGTTTCCCTAATTACTTGCTGTACCTGCATATTAAACTTTTGAGATTTATGGACTAGGAAACTCAGGTCCCTCTGCATTTCTGAGCTCTGCAATCTCTCGCCGTTTAGATAACATGCTGCTTTTTTAAACTTCTTGCCAAAATGGACAATTTCACATTTCCCCACATTATACTCCATTTCCCAGGTCTTTGCCCACTCACGTAACCTGTCTATGTCACTTTGTAGCCTCATTTCCTACCTATCTTTGTATCATCAACAAATTTAGCAACTATACCTTTGATCCCTTCATCCAAGTTATTTATATAAATTGTAAAAGGTTAAGGCCCTAGAATTAATCCCTGCGGCACCCCACTTATTACATCCCGCCAACCATAAAAATCACCCATTTATGCCTACTCTCTGTTTCCTGTTAGCTAGCCAATCTTCTATCCATGTTACCCCCACACCATGAGCTTTTATTTTCTGCAATAACCTTTGATGTGGCATCTTATCAAATACCTTCCGGAAATCTAAGTACAGTACATCCACTGGTTCCCCTTTACCCACAGCACATGTTATTTCTTCAAAGATCTCCAACAAAATGGCTCAACATGATTTCCCTCTCACAAAACCATGGGTGGAATTTTACGGCCCTGTTGCGGCAGGATTGGGGCAGTAATATGCGGTGAGCTATTCAAAAGTCCACTGATTTTGGTGGGGCTGTAAAATCCCGCTGGTGTAAAATTGTGCCCGATGTTGACTCTACCTAATTATCTTGAATTTATCAAAGTGCCCTGCGGTAATGTCTTTAATTAAAGCTTCTAACATTTTCCCAATGACAGATGTTAAGCTAACTGATCTGTAGTATGCTTCATTCCGTCTCCCTCTCTTTTTGAATAAGGGAGTTACATTTGCTATTTTCCAATCTAATGGAACCTTCCCCGAATCCAGGGAATTTTGGAAAATTAAAACCAACAAATCAATAATCTCACTAGCCACTTCTTTTAGGATCCTAGGGTGAAGTCTATCAGGACCAAGGGCTTGTCAGTCCACAGCTCCAATATTCTGCTCAGTACCACTTCCCTAGTGATTATAATTTTCCTCAGTTCCTCTCTTCCTTCCATTCCCTGATTTGCAGCTTTTTATTGTATCCTCTACAGTGAAGACCGATGCAAAATATTTTCTCAATTCATCTGCCATCTCCTTGATATCCATTATTAATTCCCTAGATTCACTTTCTATCTGACCAATGCTCACTTTGTGAACTCTTTTCTTTTTTAATATATAGAGAAACTCTTACTTTCTGTTTTAGTATTTGTAGTTAGCTTTCTCTTGTACTCTAATTTTTCCTCCAAATTAATCTTTTAGCCATTCTTTGTTGTATTTTATATTATGTACGATCTTTTGACCTGCCACCCGTCCTTGCACAATTATATGCTATTTCTTTAAGTTTGTTACTATATTTAACTTGTTTAGTTCACCACAAATGGCAGGTCCTCCTCTTGGATTTTTTTTCTTCTTGTCGAAATATACCTATTCTGTGTATTCTGAAATATCCCTTTAAATGTCTGCCATTGCATCTCTTTTGACCTATCCCTTAACCTAATTTGCCAGTTCACTTTAGATAGCTCTGCTTTCATGCCCTCATAATTGCCCTTATTTAAGTTTAAAATGCTAGTCTTGGATCCACACTTCTCTCCCTCAAACTGAAGGTAAAATTCAATCATATTATGATCACTGCTGCCTAGGGGCACCTTCATTGTGAGATAATTAATTAATCCTATCTCGTTGTACACTTCCAGGTCTAGTATAGCCTCCTCTCTGGATGGCTCCAGAACGTGCTATTCTAAGAAACAATTCCAAAAACATTCTATGAACTCCTCATCTGGGCTACCTCTGCCCATCTGATTTTTCCAGTCTATATGTAGATTAAAATCCCATATGATTATTGCCGTATCTTTCTGACAAACTCCCATTATTTTTTCCTTTATACTCTGTCCTACCATGTGGGTACTGTTAAGGGGTCTGCACATCACTCCCACAAGTGACTTCTTGCCTTTATCATTACTCATCTTTACCCAAAGCACTTCTACACCTTGGTTTCATGAACTTAGGTCGCTCTTCTCTATTGTGCTATAACCATCATTAATTAAGAAATCCGCACTCCCCCCACCCCACCCCCACCTTTTCTTAACTTCCCGCCCTTCCTAAATGTCTTGTAGCCTTCAAAATTCAGGCTTAATCTATCTTCCTGCACCCATGGCTCTGTAATGTCTATCAGGTCATACTTATTCACTTCTATTTGAGCTGTCAATTCATCTGTTTTGCTTCAAATGCTATGTTTTGTCCTTTTATAATTTTTATAACTTCTAGCCTTATCTGCTGATTTACTCTTGGATTTGTACTCTCTATCCCTTCCTATCATGGTCTGTTTATCATTTTCCATATTAGTACCTTTCTCACTTGCCTTGTCTCTCTATTCCTTGGTTTACCCTTGCCCCCAGTAGTTAGTTCAAAATACTCTCTACTTCCCTAGTTATGCAGCTCGCTAGAACATTGGTCACAGCACAGTTCAGGTGTGGACCACCCCAACGGTACAATCCCCACATTCCCCAGTATGGGTGCCAATGTCTGATGAGCTGGAGCCCACTTCTACCACACCAGGCTTTGAACCACGCATTCATTTCTCTAATCTTATTTGCAGTATGCCAATTTGCACGTTGCTCAGGTAATTATCCAGAGATTATTACCTTTGAGGTTCTGCTCCTTAACTTGGTGCCTAGCTCCTCATACTGACTATGCAGAACCTTTTTTCTTGTCCTGCCTATGTTGTTGGAACCTACATGGACCACAACAACTGTATCTCCCCCTTCCCACTCTCGAACACAGGGCAGATGTCCCAAACCCTGGCGCTGGGCAGGCAACACAGACTTCTAGACCCTCGCTCTTTGCTGCAGAGAACAGTCTCAATCCCCCTCACTATACTGTCCCCTACCACCACTACATTCCTGTTTTCTCCAAGCAAAGGGGCACCCCCTTCCTCTCTACACCCAAATCCCTCCCTTACACAATGCGCAGCACTATTATTCAAAGTCGCACTAAGGGGCCTGTATTTATATGCTCTGAAACTAGCTCAGCCCCAGGTACAGAAACAAAGTACAGTTTAAGCTAGTTTACTGAATTATCTAATTTTAACTGCTCTCCAGTAGAGACTTTATATATCCCTGCTTAAGCTGGGGTGAAATTCAGAATTTAAACAGGACGCCTGACAAGACCTTGATATCTTCAGCGATGGAGAACAACTAGTACATGATGCAAAGATAGTAAACCTTGGACTGGTGTTATGATGCATTAGGTGGTATTTGACAGGCTGATCAAATCCATGAGGAAACTTGGCCACGCTATCATAATTGTTTTGCAATTCGTATTTATTATGAAAAGATTTGTGCACTGAATTCAGAAGTAATGAGTCCACTAACACTTTTAGAGATTTTGAAAGTTAAATTAAAACATTTATTAACAAAAGGAAAGAATAAAACACATAAACAAGATTACAGTTACATAGTTACTTAATATTATAACAGTTCCCAAAATTCCTAATTAATCAGGCTCCCAAACTCCCAACTATACACCAACTTAAGGCAACAGTCCAAAATAGATTTTAAATTTATAGAGACAATCCAGCAAGGTTACCACCCACAACCACTCAACAGTAGAATTCCAAAGGCTTTTAACACAACTTTGGTTTCTGGAACAGCAGACTTCTGCAAAGTGGCTAGACGCTTTCCCCCAAATCTGTTTCACACAGTGTACCTTTCAGATATTACATGGCCACACCCCACACAACCTTCCATTCTTCTTTAAATATATTTCTTCCCCTTAATCTGTAAATCCCATTGTTCCCCCATTTCTTTGGAATTTACTTACCCATAATATAAAAACCTTTTATGTTGTCATTATGGTCAGCACTTTTTAGGAAAAATCAACATAAAACCTTGCCCTATTTATCTTGCCAATCATAAAAACCTTTGAAAATGCAACAATTTTTCCATTTATCTAAAAATGCAAATTTCATTCAACCCTATCTGCTGACTTTACCCTAGCTCACTCATTAACATTTCAAATGTCTATCTATACCTAACTCTTTTGATAATTTAAACCTTGCAGTCTATCTGTCTCTAATTTAATTAAATGAGCCACACACACAACCACACACACATACACACACACACATAAGCCTACTTTACAATATCCAGCAATAATATTATGAAAAATATGATAGTTTTGTGACAATAACTCTAGATCATACCCTCACCTAACAAGGCCTGGCTCACCATGGTAGCTCAGAAGATAAATACTCAACTTGATTTTAAACTTCCCCTTCTTTTGTTCAAATCGCTACAGAACCTTGCCTCTCCACATCACTGTTGCCTTCTCTAACCCCTACAACTCTCCAAGAACTCTGCATTCTTACAATTCTGCCCCTTATCACCACCACGCCCAAACCCCATCCCCACAATTTGCTTTTGCTTCCACTTCTTTGAAGCACCTTGTGATGTTTTACCAAATGGAAGGTGCTATATAAATGGAAATTATGTTTATATTAAGGAAATATAATGGTGACTAAGAATAGTTTGTGGTGAGGATTGAAGACAATGACTTTGCTCTTCCCAATAGTTAATCACAGGAAACTTTTACCCATCCAATACTGTAGTTTGAACAAACAGTTTGGCAAATCAGTGGAGGAGTTAAGAGCGGTGGGAGTGAGGAGATGCTGGTTAGCACCAGCAAACAAGTGAAATCTGACCTTTTTGGAATACATCATTGAGGGGCTCAATGTAGATGAGAGCTTGGAAGGGAAATCCAGGGGTAATGATTGAGGTGTATGAAGTTAAGTCATTGTAGAAGATTCTCTGGCTATGGCTGGGTAGGCAAGCAATTGAACCAGGCGAGGAGCCAGGTCTGCCCCCATGCTACCTGCTCATGTAACCAGCTCCCTCTTTTCTCCCTATCTTCCTCCCTTTCAAATCTGCCAAAATCAAACCCCTCCTTCCAAAACCCACCCATGTCCCTTCAGTCATCACAAAGTACCACCACATCTCCAACCTCCCTTTCCTCGCCAAAGTCTTTAAATGTGTTGGTGCCTGCCAAATCCATATTAATCTCCTCACATCTTCATGTCTAAACTTCTCCATTTAGTTTATTTTGCATCTTATACATTCTTCTATCCAAATGTTTCTGCCTGATTTACCAGTCTGTCCAAGTCCTACTGATGTCCACTCCTATCCTCATTATTTCCTGTTTTTCCCAATTTTTCATCATTTGCAAACTCTGAAATTAAACACATGGATCAAAAATTACAGTGTCTATAACATCTCCTGGGATACACCACTATATGCTTGTTGTAGGTAAAAAACAAATTGTCATTAATCTCTGAGTCTTGGGTCTGTTTAGTAAAATGTCATTAAAACACAACCTGAGATTGTTAATGCTTGTTACATCCATGGTAAGAAACAGGATATCAATAAAACTCAAATTCAACTTTAACAGTGAATAAGAACTTCTTTGGATATTTTCCCGGTTATTTTGGAGAACATTTTGAAGAAAACTTGGCAGCATGGTCTGAACTTAAAACCAGAAACTTCATCGCAAGTGGAATAATTGTCCACTCTAACACGGACAGTGTTCCCAAATGAACTAATTTGTGGAGCCTTATCTCTTACTGAAGCCTATCTACCTATTTCTTTATGAAGTTCGCCAGAGCACAACTTCTAATGAATGGACATGATAAAGACCAGTCTTATTTGTAACCCAGACTACGATGAAAGTGGGGGGAGGCGGGGAAGCAGAAAACCACAAGCTAGATTTTCTCTTCTCTGTGCTGGAGAATTGAAGTCTGCTATGTGCAGGAAAGAGGAAAAAAGGATGAAGACTGTAATGTCAGAACTCTGCACTAACAGTGCATTTCTGGCATTTCCTGAAGCTTCCCAGCTACTGTAAGTGGGCGTGCCATTGAACATAGTCTGGGAGCAGGCAAGTTAAAATTTTGAATTAAGCTCCCAGATGAATTGAAGTAGTAGCCCGAAGGCCCAGATGTCAGCAACACTGCATAGGCCCTGAGAGACCGACAATTGAGGTCCCATTTCCTTTCCAGGAGCAGGTACATTGTTCTGGCAGCTGCCAGTGAAACTGGCACAGACTGGCATTATTGTATGCAGTGGTTGCACATCAGTTTAACATTGATAGAGTGGGATTGTTTATTGTTTACTGGTCCTCTGGTGCCTTGAAAACTGTTGTGTCAAATTGTCCTGCAGATTGTAAAGGATCTTTGGTCCCTTAGTGGCAAAGACAGGGAGAAGTGATCATGGGGAATCAGGAAATGACAGTAGCATCAAACAAATATTTGATGTCTGTCTTCACAGTAGAAGATACAGATTACATACCAGAAATAAGGGGTAATAAGAGTGAGAAATTTTAGATCATTAATATTAGCAGAATAGAATTATTAGAGAAACAGATGGGAGTAAAATCCAACAAATCTTCAAGACCTGACACGTTAGTGTTCTAAAAGAAGTAGCTGCAGAGGTAATGGGCAGAATTTTGCCCTTGATGGGCGGGCGGGCCCGACCCGCTTGCCGGCGGGCGGGCAGCCGACCACCGCCACCGAAATGGGCTCTGCCGCCATTTTGAGTGGGCGGGCCAACCGACGGGATGCGCTATGCGCGTGAAAGAGCGCACTGCTCCCTGAGACTAAGTGCTGTCTCAGGGAGATCGGTGAAAGGTTAAAAAACATCAAAAATAGCAAAATAAAAAAATTATTAACATGTCCCCCTCATGTGACAATGTCACACGAGATGGGACCTGTTAATAAATATGACTAAAAGTTTATTAAAGTTTTTTAAAACAGACATGAAACCCCATCCCGCCAGCGGATGAGGTTTCATTTTTCAGAAGCCCGCTGGGGCTCCTGGCCTGCCCGCCAGCCTTAAGGTTGGACGGGCAGGGCCTTTAATTGTCTTAATTATCCTGTCAATGGCCTCAATTGGCCATTGACAGGTTGACGGGCGGACAGCTGATTTCACTGTCCGCCCGCCTTCCTGAATATTTAAATGGGCGGGGGATCCCTCCGATGTCATCCCGCGTCAGCGAGCAGGCCCCGCCCCCAACTCGCCGACGGGAAAATTCTGGCCAATGGATGCACTTGTTATGATTTTTCAAAATTCCCTTGATTCTAGAATGGTCTCGATAGATTTGCAAGTCATCAAATGTTACACTGCTACAAAGAAAACAGTGAACAGCAGGCCACTTAGCCTGATATCAGTCATCGGGAAAAATGCTGGAGTCTAATATCAAAGAAATCATAACGATGCACTTAGAAAATCATAGTATGATCAACCAAGGTCAAAAACAGAAAGCGCTGGAAAAACTCAGGATCTGTGGAGAAAGAAACAGAGTTAATGTTTCAAGTCCAATATGAGTTCTGAAGAACAGTCATACTGGACTCAAAACATTCCCTCTGTTTCCCCCTCCACAGATGCTGCCAGATCTGCTGAGATTTTCCAGCATTGTCAGTTTTTTGTTTACAAAAGGGAAATTGTGTTTGAGAAATCTATTCTAAGTTTTTGAGCAACTGAGGATGCTGAGGAAAGGAAGGGTGGAAATTGTGGAGGTACTGGCCATAATCTTCCAATCCTCATAACATACAGTGATGGTGTCAGAGGACTGGAGAATTGCAAATGTTCCATGATATTCAAAACGACGTAAGGATAAACTCAGCAACTACAGGCCAGTCGGTTTAACCTCGGAGGTGGGAATGCTTTTTGAAACAATAAACCAGGACAAAATTAACAGTCATTTGGACAAGGGTGGTTTAATTGAGGAAAGCAAGCACAGATTGTTAAGAGCAAAATGAAGGGACAGAGAGTATTCAAGTTTGCTGACAATACAAAGCTAGGGGGCAATGCAAGCTGTCAGGAGGACACAAAGAGGCTGCAAAGAGATATCGACAGTTTAAATAAATGAGCAACAAGGTGGCAGATGCTTTCTAAAGTCCAATCATCTCAGCCCAAGGACATCACAGCAGGAGCTTCTCAGGGTAGTGTTGATAGCTCAAACATCTTCAGTTGCTTTGTCAATAGACTAGCCTCTATCTTAGGATCAGAAATGAGATGTTTGCTAAAGATTTCACAATGTTCAGGCCCATCCGCACTGTCTCAGAAACTGAAGCAGTCCATGCCTGCATGCAGCAAGACCTGGACAACATTCAGGCTTGGCCTGATAAGTGGCTAATGATATTCAGTCCACACAATGGCTATCTTCAGTAAGAAAGTATTTAACTATTTCCCCCAGATGTTCAACAGCATTATCATCACAGGGTCACCCATCATCAATATCCTGGGAGGTGGTTACTACACCAGCCATATAAATACTGTGGCTACAAGAGCAGGTCAGAGACTAGGAACCCTGTGGTGAGTAACTCACCTCCTGACTCCCCAAAGCCTGTCCACCATCTACAGTCACAAGCTAGCATTCGGCCTCCAATTCCACCATTGTTAGACTCTGCCTACTGCATGCAGGTGTAATGAAAGAAAGATAAAACCTACATTTATACGCCACCTTTCAGGATGCCCCAATCACTTTATAGTCAATTAACTACTTTTGAGTTGTAGTCACTGATATAACGTAAGTAATGTTATCAAATGGCGGAGCAGGCTTGAGGGGCCAAATGGTCTACTCCTGTTCATAATACATATGTCTGTATGTTATTCCGGGATGGATGAGATGAACTGGGCTAGATGGCCTTCATCAGTCATAATTATCTTGTAAATAGAGGATGGAATCATGGCTAGAGTTCTGTTTATTTTATTGCTAATAAAAGTTTACTGTAAATGGGTTTTGTGGCGTGAGATTGTCAGGATAGTAGTGCATAATGGGCTCATAGTGAATCAGTAACTTGTTTTACACTGCACATGTTTCTCGAGAGTCTTTTCCATTGACTTTAATGTTTCCCTGTTGTCTACTTACCTATTATCCCACTCTATCATGGTGCTTTCTGTGAGTTTTCTGAGGTATTAAAGTATCATGATAATGTTGTGTTACATAGTAGATATTGAAAATGAATTGTAAGTGAGAAGTGGAATCAGCAGAGACTTCAGATTTGCTAATGAAGAAAACACAGATACAGTTGTGAACCATTCAGTCTTTGCCCTTGGCTTCTTAAATGTTGCATTGCACAGAGAAACCTAAGGGCTCCAATGCTTCTCACTGACAGTAAAGACCTATGTTGTTCAATCATTCCACTTAGGAGAGGATGTGAAAACCGAACCGGAGGGCGTACTGTGATGATGTGCGATCTGGGGCTAGGTTGGACATTCACCCTTGGATCAGAATTGCTTCCCATGTAATGGTAGCAGAGTAACCGTTAATTGCTATTGGGCTTATGATTGAATGTTGTACCTGGTGCCGGTGACACTGGAACTGAGCCATTGCTAGAGTAGCAACCAAAGCACTGCATAAGCTTGGGGAGGAACAGGGCGTGCTAGGTATAGTTTAGAAAATGCAACTGTGCAAGTCTAACTGCCTGCCTAGCTAACAATGATAGAGCAAGGAGCATAGAATAGTTTAGCTTTGGTTGGCCATCTTGAGGGTTCGTAGCCAAAGGCCAAAAGGGGGGACTGAAGTGGTGTACCATGGGATTATCCAGGCTTGACCAAATGTTAGTTTAAGGCTTAAAAGTGTTTGCTGTAAACAAAAAAAGACACTCGAGTGGATGCAGTAAGGAATGTGACCTTTGAGTCAGGCCAAGAAGCTAATGACTGAACTCTGGGTCAGGCATGATAATCTGAGGAACAAGGCCAAGCTAAGAAATGCGATGAACGGACAATGTTGAAAATCATCAAAATAGGTAAAGCAAAGTATGTGATTCGCTAAACTGTGGGCATTGTTTGTGTTAAAGGTCAGGTCATTCTGTGATTATTTTGTAAGCTCATCTGTAATTGCAGACGTACCAAATTAGACGTACAAGATAAGAACAATGTGAGCTACTGATAAAGTATCACAAAGATGGTATAACTGCATGATGGAAATTGTGTATCTTTGAGTAGCCTCTTGGGGCAATCTGAGTGTGCTGTGTGCATACCCTGAATGCATACTTGTATTAAATAAACTGTTGCTTGATTCACCTACAGCGGTCTGTGTGTCAACTGTCTTTAGATACTCCACAACACTACAAAGAAATCACTAGATTTATACAAAAAATAACTCTGTGGCTAATACAACCTTACTGTTCTGATTTTTCTAGCAACAACCCACAATATAAATGGCATATGCTCCTTTTACACTCATGACACTTTCCCCAGGATTTGTCAATCAGACATCTACCCACAGCTTAGGAAAAATGTAGACTGAATTGTACAGCTGAATTTTTCAGAGCAGAATGATACAAGGTACATAAATTCAGTGTGGCCATGAATCAAGAATTGGATAGCTCCCCTTCCCCAGAATCTGTCATACAAATTGTGTCATACACTGTGAATTTACAGCCGAAAATGGAAAAATGTAATTAATAAATAAGAAACTACAAGAGCAAAAGAACAGTAACACCCCCACCACAAACACCCCCATGCTATCCCTGGCATCCCACCTCCATGACACCCCCAAATTACCCTAAACCTCCAATGCTCCCAACCACCCCTGCCCCTCCAATCCCCTTCAACCTCCCCCATCCCTCCAAAACCCACCAACCTCCACAGCCCCTCCAGCACCCCCACCTTCCCTCACCCCTCCAACACCCCCATAATCTCCTGACCCTCCAACACCCTCAACCTCAACCCACCCCTCCCCCCACCCCTTCAACATTGCCCAAACCTCCTTCACCCCTTCAACACACCCCAGCTATCCCCAGCCCTCCACAAATCCCCTACCTCCCCCACCCTTCCAACACCCCTAACCCCTCCTACCTCCCCATCACCCACCAGCCTCCCAAACCCCTCCAATACCCCAACTCCTCCTACCCCTCCATCACCCCAGCCTTCCAATAGCCCACAACCTCCCCCTTCAAAACTTCCAGAACCCCCCCCACCAACAGACCCAGCTGCCCTCATCCCTCCAACACCCCCCAACCTCCCCCCACCTCTCCAACTAGCCCCAACCTCTCCTGCTGCTACAACAGCCCCCACCCCTCAAATAACCCCCAACTAAACCCCAACCCCTCCAGAACCTCCATCTCCCCACCCCTTCAACCCCCCCAATATCCATCCACCTCTCCAACACCTCCAGCCTCCCAAACACCACTCCAACTCCCATCAGCCTCTCCCTACCCCTCCAACAGCCCCCAACCTTCCCCAACCCTCCAACATCTCCAACCTCTCCTGACCATTCCGATAAGATAGTTCCATATACTATAAGATTTGTCTTATCGGCAACCTTGTAAATAGAGCCCAAGATGTTTGCTCTCCATGCAAGCTTGATGCTGAAACAGAGCACATCCAAAACATGCTGCAGGGTAATGGCTACCCTGATCAGATCAATTCGCACTGTAAATCATACAAACTCATGAACAGGCCTAAGGCCATCAATTTCAGGCCTGAAAAGTACCCAGTCTACCTCAGATTACCCTGGAAGGGCAAGGTATTGCAAAAATTTGAGCAACAGATGAAGCTAGCTGTTTCAAGCTGCTACTGTGTAGTAGCAACATGAGTGGTATTCGCCGCTAACACGATGTTGCCATCATAAAAAATACGTTCTGCCTATCACACAAATGAATAATGTGGTATATGAATTTCAGTGCCAGTGTGATGCTAGGTATGTAGGCCGTACATCCCAAAGACTGGTGGATCGTATCAAACAGCATGTCCCAGCCGCTGTTCGCAATGGACAAGGTACAGACTGTACTCAACCACAGCCTGTGCCTACAAAACTCAAAACACAGTGTCCAACATTAGATATGCTTCTGTGATTGGACAACATTTGCTAAATAATCCTCAATGTGCTAAAAATTACGCTGACAACCAATTTAAGATTGTCAGTCAGGCTGTCAGTGTGGCATATTTTTGTGTACTGGGGTCTACACATAGTAATACACAAGGCCCTGTCCTTTGCAGAAAGAAAGAACATGTACATATATTGTGCCTGTTTCAGCTAAACAAAATAAGTGACAGCCATTTGACTCATTCCTCAGAGCAATGCCTTGACCAATCAGGCTCAAGCTGCCTTGTCAATTGGTGCATTTGCCATGGCAACACTTCTACCAATCAGAGTTCACTTGCCAACCAATCAGCACTCTCTTCTCATACAGTATAAATTGTTGTTTCTTCTTGTGTTGGTGTTCTTGCGAAGTCTCCTGGTGAGTGCAAGATGAAAAGCTTCGACGTGTCTCCTTTTTCAGCAATGCTCAAGTTCTGTACTACCAAATGACAATGGGTACATAATAGGGAGAGAATAGCAAACTGGATTAAACATTAAACATTAAACATTAAATCCCGCTTCTTGTAAAGACCCCATCCCACTCTCTCAGTTCCTTCGCCTCCGTCGCATCTGTTCTGATGACGCTACCTTCAAAAACAGCTCCTCTGACATGTCCTCCTTCTTCCTTAACCGAGGTTTTCCATCCACGGTCGTTGACAGGGCCCTCAACCATGTCCGGCCCATATCCCGCGCATCCTCCCTCACGCCTTCTCCTCCTGCCCAGAAACATGATAGGGTCCCCCTTGTCCTCACTTATCACCCCACCAGCCTCCGCATTCAAAGGATCATCCTCCGCCATTTCCGCCAACTCCAGCATGATGCCACCACCAAACACATCTTCCCTTCACCCCACCTGACGGCATTCCGTAGGGATCGTTCCCTCCGGGACACCCTGGTCCACTCCTCCATCACTCCCTACTCCTCAACTCCCACTTATGGCACCTCCCCATGCCCACGCAGAAGATGCAACACCTGCCCCTTCACTTCCTCTCTCCTCACCGTCCAAGGGCCCAAACACTCCTTTCAAGTGAAGCAGCATTTCACTTGCATTTCCCCTAACTTAGTCTACTGCATTTGTTGCTCCCAATACGGTCTCCTCTACACTGGAGAGACCAAACGCAAACTGGGCGACCGTTTTGCGGAACACCTGTGGTCTGTCCGCAAGAAAGACCCAAACCTCCCTGTCGCTTGCCATTTTAACACTCCACCCTGTTCTCTTGCCCACATGTCTGTCCTTGGCTTGCTGCATTGTTCCAGTGAAGCCCAACGCAAACTGAAGGAACAGCACCTCATCTTCCGACTAGGCACTTTACAGCCTTCCGGGCTGAATATTGAATTCAACAACTTTAGATCTTAAACTCCCCCTCCCCCCATCCCCACCCCGTTTCTCCACCCCCCACCCCCCCTCCCTTTTTTTTCAATAATTTATATAGATTCTTCTTTCCCCACCTATTTCCATTATTTTTAAATCTAAAACTAAAACCTTGTTAGTCTTTCCACCCCACCCCCACTAGAGCTGTACTTTGAATATCCTGTCTTCCATTCTTAATTAGCACTTTTCTCAGACAAATATCACCACCTTCAACACCTCTTTGACCCTTTTGTCTGTGACATCTTTTGATTATCTGCTCATCTCCACAATCACCACACCCTCAACGTCTCTCTCTCTCTCTCTCTCTCTCCCCCCCCCCACCCCCCCCCCAACTTAAACCAGTTTATATTTCTCCCTTCTCCTAACTATGCTTCAGTTCTGCCGAAGGGCCATGAAGGCTCGAAACGTTAACTGATTTCTTCTCCACCGATGCTGCCAGACCTGCTGAGTTTTTCCAGGTAATTCTATTTTTGTTTTGGATTAAACATTGGTTGGTGAGAAGTAACCAGAGCATAGCAGTTTAAGGATGGTTTATCAGAATCGTTATGACTGGGTAGTGGTGTCCCACAGGGTTCAGCCCTGGAAGCACTTCTGTTCACTGTATATAGCAACAATTTTAACACATGTCTCAAGAGACTGGTGTCAATATTTGGGAATGATACCAGAATAGGAGGTATTTTTATTATTTGTTCATGGGACTTGGGTGTCACTTGCTTAACCAGCATTGATTGCCCATTCCTAATTGCCCTTGAGAGGGTGATGGTGTATCGCCTTCTTGAACCACTCCAGTACTTGTGTAGGAACATTGACAGTGCTGACAGTGTTAGGAAGGGAATTCTAAGATTTTGACCCAGTGACAGTGAAGGAACATTGAAAAAAACAGTCAGGATGGTGTTTGGATTGTTGGGGAACTTGTAGGTGATGGTGTTCCCATGCATCTGCTGTCAGTCTAGGTGGTAGAGGTGGTGTGTTTAGAAGGCTCTGTCTAAGGAAAACAGTACAGTAGCAAATTAAAAGTAGTTAATTCTATAGAATACAAAAGTAAGCTGCAAATTGAAATTGATAAGATGGAGGAATGGGTTACAAAGTGACAGGTGCGTCTGAGGCACAATTTTGGCTGGTCTTGTGCCTCCTGCTCCAGACACATGTTGTGGCAACATTACCACCTTCACACGTGAAATCAGGTGCCAACCAATTGCTGGAAGTGTTTGAATCTATTAAATGATTACAAGATTTCTAGGCCTATATTTCTCCAGGTGGTTCATTCATTCCTTCAGGACAATATCCAGTACATTCTTGATAATGAACCTCAATCTAACTGGACTGAGTGATCTCTTCATTCCATTTGATAGATTTGATGTCATGTCCCCTCTTCTCCAATGCACAGGCACATGTCCCATTTCCCAGAGTCCCCAAAAGGAAACATTATTTGATAATTGTAAGGAATATAAGGATTTATTGTGGATTCAAGTCCCACTCCAGAGATTTGAGCTCATAATATTAAGATGATAATCCAGTACAGTACTGAAGGAATTCTGCACTCTTGAACAGGTCATCTTTCAGATGAGATACTAAGCCCTGTCCGCCCACTCAGCTGGTCATAAATAATCACATTAAAAAAAACATCCTTCTCAAAGAATTTTCTCTGCTCAAAGTCACCACAGCCCACCATAAATCATCGCTACTTCCCATGAACAATCACCACTACACCCCTGGCGAACAATTGGCATGACCCCCACTGCAAATTGGCAGCATACCCCACCATCGACAGATTATTGTCAGCCCCTAACAACAATTGCAACTGCCCCCTCACCACAATCATCTCCATGACAACCCACTGCCAGTCACCACTAAACCCCCAATTGCTCACTGATAGCTGCCATGACTTCCCAGCCTAGTAAACCCCCTTTGTCTGTGCCCACTATTCCTCACTTAAACCGAGGGCTGCTGCAATACATGAGCGGCCTGATCTTCAGTCACGGCTACCCAGCAAGCCTCCCGTTACCCTTGGTAGCTCATCACTTGAATGTAAATGCGGCCTAATGCCCAAGATTGGGGGAACCACAGGCCTCACTACTTAGATGCAGGAATCATGCCCTGCGTCCCTGACACCCAAATATAAGTTGGGTGTTGGTGGTGAAGGGGGATGGTTTTTAAACATACCAGTGAATTATATGCTTTCCATTCAATTCCTTATGTGGGGAATACATGTCAGAAAAAACTGCAGAATAAAAGTTTGGATACTTATGGACAAGTGAAGTGAGCTGTAGTTTTATCCTGGCTCCTCATGAAGCAAAATGCTGTCTTCGTGATTGCTGCTTGAATATTCATTTGCTGATCTCAATTTTTTGGAAAATAAATCTCTTTAACCGGCATACCATAGTCCTGGATTTTCCGGCCCCGTTGTGGCGGGATTTGCACTGGAGATTCAGCGGCCCAGCCAAAAGTCCTTTGACTTTTGATGGGACCAGACGATCTTGTGGGCAGGTGGGGCTGGGCAATCCCACCCATAGTCTTAATTTATTCATGGGATGTGGACATCGTTGGCAAGGCCAACATTTGTCACCCATACCTAATTGCCCTTGAGACGATGGTGGTGAACCACCTTCTTGAAGGGCTGTAGGCTATGTGGTGCGCCCGGGGATTTTGGCCCCACGACAGTGGAGTAAAGGTAATAAGATTCAAGTCAGGGTGGTGTGTGATTTGGAGGAGAACATGTAAAAGCCAAAATGGTGTCCAAGTCTCGCTGCATATGGGCACAGACTGCTTTAGTATCTGAGGGGTTGTGAATAAAACTGAAGATTGTGCAATCATGGTTCCCATGCACATGCGACCCTTGTCCTTATAGATGGTAGAGATGGCAGATTTCAGTGATGTTGTTGAAGAAGCTTTGGTGAGTTGCTGCATCTTGTAGATGTTACATATTGCTATCAATGTGCACTAGTGTTGGAGGGAGTGATTGTAGAAGGTGATGGATGAGGTGCCAATCAAAAAGGTTACTTTGCTCTTCATGGTTCGATCTTCTTGAGCATTGCTGGTGCTGCACTAATCCAGGCAAATGGAGAATGTTTCCTCAAACTCCTGGCTTGGGCTTTGTGCAGGTTTTGGGGAGTCATGAGGTGTGTTATTTACCATAAATTTCCCAGCCTCTGACCTACTCTTGTAGCAACAGTATTTATATGGCTGCCCTATTTAAGTTTCTGGTCCATGGTTCTGAAGTGGAAGTGGTTATATTCTCTCTTATTGTAGCTGGTCATTGTCTGGCACTTTGTGTGACATGAATGTTACTCAACACTTATTAGCCCAAGCCAAAATGGTGCTCAAGTCTTGCATATGGGCACAGACTGCTTCAGATCTGAGGAGTTATGAATAAAATTGAAGATTGTGCAATCATCAGTGAGAATCTACATTTCTACCTTATGATTGGCGGAAGGTCATTGGTAGAGCTACTGAAAAGGACTGGGCCTAGGACATGGTTCTAAGGAACTGCTGCAGTAATGTCCTGGGTTGAGATTATTGGCCCGCAACAATCACAACCATGTCACTTTATGTTAGGTGTGACTCCAGCTGGCATAGAACTTTCCCCCGGCTTCCCATTGACTTCAATTTTACTTGGAGTCGCACCCAGTTAAAGGCTGACTTATTGTCAAGGATAGTCACTCTCACCTCGTGTCTGGAATTCAGCTCTTTTGGCCATGCTTGGACCAAAGATGTAATGAAGTCTGAACCCAAATTGAGCATCGATTATCAGGTCATTGGTGAGTAAGTACCATTTGGTAGCAGCGTTAAGACACATTCCATCACTTTGATGATTGAGAATAGGCATATTTGGCAGTAATTGGCTGGATTTCATTTTTCCTGTGTTCCTGTGCACAGAGCATTGCTGGGCAATTTCCACATTGCCGGTTAGATGCCAGTGTTGTAGCTGTCTTGGAACAGCTTGGCTAGAAGCACATCTAATTCTGGAGCACAAGTCTTCAGCACTACTTCAAGAATGCTGTCAGGATCCATACCCCTTGCTGTACCCATTGCATTCAGTCACTTTTTGATATCGCATTGAGTGAGTCGAATTGGCTGAAGACTGGCAGCTGTGATGGTGGGGAGTCTGGAGAGGTTGAGATGTATCACCCACTTTGTACTTTGTACTGAAGATGGTTGCAGGCCCTAAAGAAGGATTGAGCATTCAAGTAGCCTCCTCCTCTCATTAGTTGTCCACAACCATTCATGACGACATGGCAGGACTGCAGTGCTTTGATCTGATGCATTGATTGTGAGCTCGCTTAGCTCTCTCTATTGCCTGCTGCTTCCACTGCTTAGCATGCATGCAGTCCAGTGTTGTAGATTCACCAGGTTGGCACTTCATTTTTAAGTATGCGTGGTGCTGCTCCTGGTACGCCCTTCTACACCCCTCATTTGACCAGGGCTGATCCCCAGTCTGGATGGTAATAGTAGAGTGAGAGGAATATGTCGGGCCATGAGATTACAGATTGTGGTTGAGTATAATTCTGCTACTACAATGGCTCACAGTGCCTCATAGGTGTCTAGTTTTGAGCTGCTAGATATGTTTCTGGATCAATCCCATTTAATACGATGGTCATGCCCCACAACATGGTGGAGCATGTCCTCAATGTGAAGTCAGGATTTTGCCTCCACAAGGAATTTGTGGTGATCACTCTTACTAATACTGTCATGGGCAAATGCACCTGTGACAGGTAGATTGGTGAGGACAAGATCAATTAAATGTTTCCCTCATGTTGGCTCCTTCCTCACCTGCCAGAAGTCAAGTCTAGCAGACATGTCCTTCAGGACTCAGTTTAGACAGTTGTGGTGCTAACACTGACACTCATTATGATGGACATTGAAGTCCTCTGCCCCATATATGTCCTGTGCCCTTGCTGCCTTCAGTGCTTCTTCTAAGTGGTGTTCAACATGGAGGAGTACTGATTCAATAGTTGAGGGAAGGTGGTATGTGATAATCTGTAGGAGGTTTCCTTGCCCATGTTTGATCTGATGCCATGAGACGTCATGTGGTCCATGATCAATGTTGAGGAATTCCAGCTCACTCAATCTCAACTCTATACTAAACTGTTGCTATCTCTGGTGGATGAATCTGTCCTGCCAGTGGGACAAGACTTTACCAGGGATAGTGATGAAGAAGCCCAGGACATTGGTTGTAAGCTATGATTCCGTGTAGATGGCAAATGAATGTTACAAACATAACTGAAATGCTAATGTAAAGTATTAGAAACCACTAGCAACAATATAGTGAAACTTCAGGAGTCCCCAATCATATAGCATAACAGCAGGTTCACCCATTATTCATCTATAAAGGAGCTGTTAAATATTAATTACAAACTCCTGCTGGTTAAACTAAACATTAAGCAAAGAAATAGTTATGGTTATGTTTGATTAGGGCAGTACAGAATTGAGGTGTGGGAGGAATGTCTGAGATTTTAGAATAAGGTACAAAAGTTAATAAAAGACAATGATGAGTCACAGTGATGGGGCAAAACTACGTAAAAGTGTGAAGGAACAGATGAATGTAAAATTTGGGGGCAGGGAAGAATTAGCATAATATTCAGAATCAATAGAAAAATCCAGTCAAGTAGGAGTTTGTGACAGGCAAATAAATTTAAATCCATCAGTAAAGGCAGGTCCAATTTGCACAGTAGAATGAATAGACAGTGAGTGGAGCCATTGGCACTAAGTATCTAAAAAGAGTTAGAGTGGCCAAAGCTGATCATTTTTGAGCTGAAATGAAGTGTCTGGTGACCATCCTGGTGATTGTGCTGTTGCTGACGTCTTTTGCAGGCTCTGCAAATCCTGAGGGGAAAAATATTGATGAGAAATTCAAAGTTTGCGGCAAAGACTTCCTTGATGAAGTAATCAAAACCTGCGGAGGTTGGATCTGGCAAACTCGCAATCACCATCCACACTGTGAGTATTGAAGTCCCTTCTGTTGAATGGGGTTGAGAAACAGTCAGTGATTTCTAAAGAGTTGAGTGTTCAGGTGATATTCCTGTGAAAATGTGATGTGACTTTATTGATTAGTGGACCAGGTACAGGTTAATCTTCTTCACCTCATTATCACCAATAAGCATCTTGCACATATTCATGTGGGGACTGGCACATTAAAACGTCCCTTGGAATGGAACCTGAAAATAACTGACCCACATGCAGCGGGGAGTGTGGCAGCAAGCCAGGAGCCTGATTGTAATTGAAGTGGGCTTTGCCGTGGCCCTGAATTCCCCACAGCCTTAGTATCATGTTTCAAGGTCTCCTGGCCAATCAGAGAGGATGGCAGGATGACACGCAGAAACTATTTAAAGGAAGGATTTCTAGTTATAAGGACCCTGGCATGGGTTAGAATGGCTGAACTGTACATTGATTCCTGAGGGTTCAGCAACCACAGGAATGGAGACCTGTAAAAGCTGCCCCCTTGGTCTATCACTCTGGAGGTCCTGCTGTGTGCTCTGAGGGACTGAAGTGAGGTGATGTTTCCCAAAGACAGGAAGCAGAGGGCATCCTCCAAATAATATAGGCTTGGGTGGAAGTGGCCTTGGAAGTCAGCAACTGTCACCCTTAGTGCCTGGAGACAGGATCCCTAGAGGATCAAGGATCTCAGGAAGGTAGGAAAGGTGATTGGCATAACTCGATCAGGTGCCAAGACCCACACTCTGACTTTCCCAGCATGCTCCAGCACAACACTGCTCAGACCATCACATCCTGCAGCTCCACTCATTCCTTTCTGCATCTGAATAGCCAACACTCACCCTCACCCTCATCTTTGTGCCATCTCACACCCAGACCTCACAGTCACCCTTCACAAATGCTCTCATTCCATTTTCTCCACACATTCCATTTCTCACGCTCATAACTCTCTGCTTTCCCTCACTGCAGGGGAAGAGAGAGCAGGACTCCAGGGAGAGGCAGAGGACTAGGGGTAGACTTGCAGCCCTGGTCACCATGACGGCATTGGAGGAGGATGCCTTGGAGATTGGCAAAATGGCACACACTAGATGTAGGAGGTAGAGAGATGTGGGTGGCCGACAGGACAAGGTGACATCATTAAATATCACACTTTACACTTAATGTCACTTATGTTGAACTGATGTCACCACGAATTGAAATATTATGATATGCTTCATGCCAAGTTTGTGCCTTTTCTCAATGTCAGCAGCAACACATGTCTTCATCTCCCAGAGGTTCTTCATGGGGAAAGGAGCAATTCATGAGGGACCAGACTGAAGAGTCCTCAGACAAGGCCAAGCATTCTGAGGATGCACCATCACATGACTCATACACACTCTCCAACAGCATGGATACACACACCTTGGGGGTGGGGGTGTGGGGCTACTGCAGTGGACATGGGTAGATTGTCACATCACATGTGAGCATGAGCAGGGGCTGAAGACAGCAACAGCAAAGGAGAGACTCTGTCGAAGGGTGTGGGACACACAAAACTCTGCTCAGCTGGATGTAGATGCTGAGCCTCAGGGTCACCCTTGAAAAGGGACTTAGGGAGCAGCAGTGGAAAATGTGGGTGCTTCTGTCAGTGTTTTCAGAGACAGTGGGGGGAATTTTACAGCCTCTATGGTGCACGTGTTTTTGGTGGTGGGGGTGTCCCTAAAATAGTTTGGAAGAGCAGCCTACCACCCCCAATCCGGTCCCCATAATACGTGGGGGGTGGGTAAGTCATCCACTAGGCTGTCAGCCCTTAGGCCCTTAACTGCCCAATTAAGTGACAATTAAGAACCTTAATCTACCTCAACTGCCATAATATGCTGGGCAGTGGAAGGTGGGTGAAAGTGGGAAGGCTGGTTTTTCAGCAATGTTAGTGAAGAAACGGAAAAGAAAGGGGTGTACCTCTTCCGGGAGTGCCCTGTTCACATTGGGGCACTCCCTAAGACAATACCCCACCTATTGTGCATCACTGCCTGGCCTCCAAAATCCACCCCCCACCCCAAGCTTCTCACTTCTCTCCCTAGAGTGCTCAATCCCTCTCGCTCAATAAGCTCCAGGCTCACCTTGACTGGTAATGCTTCTTCATGGGATTCCGTGCAGTCCCAGCAGCAACCATTACTATATTCAGGCGCTGCTGGCACTGCAAGAGCTGCCAGTCAATCTGATTGGCCAGCAGCTCTCGATGGTGGGACCTACTTCCACTGGAGGGTGGAAGTCTGACCCTCAGCTTGGTAAGGGGGCCCATTTTTTGAAACCAACTTTTCTTCTGGGGGTAGCAAGCAGTGCGCCCAGTGTGTGTCCTTGGAGAGAGGTTGGAGGAGTTGATCCCTAGCATGAATGCCATGATGTCTCAGGCATTTGCACTGATGGTCACTTCTGTGGAAAGAGTGGCTACCTGCATGGAGAATATGATGCAGCAGGTAACCAAGTGCATGCTTGCCCAGACCAATGGCCTGAAACTTCTGACTGCCAGTTTACACAAGATGGAGGAAAGTCCCCCCATTATGGTTCAGTGCCTCACTAACAGAGAGAAAAATACCCTCAAGCTCTTGTCTATTAGGGAAGTGCAGGTGGGCCATGAGACAGAAGATGGAGAAAGGGTACATGGCACTGGGGCTCTTCTCAAGTTGCCCCTACTTCTCATCCCTTGCCTTCTAAACCCCAGACCAAGCCCCACAGGATGTCTCCTGCTCCAATGACTGAGTCACCCCACTACACATATGCAAGTCCAGATGGACCAGTCTTTGCTGGGGTCCTCATGGTCTCCAAATCCCTGAAGAAATGTGTCAGACCACTGGGAATGGACAGCCTGCATCAATTTGGAGTGTTAGGAAATGGATTAGAAAGTCTGAATAGTTGCACAAGTGAATATCCATGGATGTTTATACCAATGTTATTGACTTTATACTGATTTTAATTTCACTTTATTTGAACTCTTCATTCTCATTGTTTCTAATTTGATGCATGTCCCATTCACTCTGGACAATAGCCTTTAATTCAATGGTATTATCAGTCTTTATGTTGGAATGGTGCGAACGTGATGCTTGGCTGGTTGACTGTTAGAATGAATTGTCTTTTGCATCGGGGGCAAGGAATGGTGACCATGAAACTATTACTGATTGTTGTAAAAACCCATCTGGTTCAGTGACATCTTTTAGGGAAGGAAATCTGCTGTCCTTACCTGGTCTGGCCACATGTGACTCCAGTCTCACAGTAATGTGATTGGCATTTAACCACCCTCTGAAATGCCCTACCAAACTGCTACAGAAAAGTCAAATAGGAATAAAATCAGATGGACCACACAGCATCAACATAGGCACCGGAAACAGCAATGGTACACTCAGCCCTGTCAACCTTGAAAGGTCTTCCTTACTAACGTATGGGAGCTTGTGCAAAAATTGGAAGAACATTCCCACAGCCAAGTCAGGCAACATCCTGACATAGTCATACTCACCGAATTATAGCTTGCAGCAATTGTCCCACGCACCACCATCACTGTCCCTGGGTATGTCCTGTCCCACCGGCAAGACAGACCCAGCAGAGGTGGCAGCCCAGTTGGAAGGGAGTTGCCCTGGGAGACCTCAACTTTGACTCTGGACCGGATGAAGTTTCATGGCATCAGAACAAACATGGGCACAAAAGGCTTCTAAGGATTTCCACCAACTGCCCTCTTTGAACTGATGAATCAGTGCTCTTCCATGTAGGGCACTACTTGGAAGAAGTACTGAGGGTGGCAACGTAACAGAATGTATTCTGGGCAGGGGACTTCAATGTCCAAGAGTGGCTTTGTAGCATAACTACTGAATGGGCTGCCTGAGTACTGCAGGATATATCTGACAAACTGAGCCTGCAGCAGGCGATGAAGGAACCATTAGAAGGGAAAAACCTACCAGAGGTCCTCCTCACCAAATACCTGTCAGAGATGCATCTGATCATGACAGTATTGGTAGAAATAACCACCACACAGTCTTTGCGGAGACAAAGTCATGTTTTCACATTAAGTATGCCCTCCATTGTCTTGTGTAGCACTACCACTGCAGCGTGAGATTGTAA
Organism: Cetorhinus maximus; assembly: GCF_964194155.1. Lineage (NCBI taxonomy): Eukaryota > Metazoa > Chordata > Chondrichthyes > Lamniformes > Cetorhinidae > Cetorhinus > Cetorhinus maximus. The sequence goes on from NC_135880.1 coordinate 166,134,414, forward strand.
AGGACACAGGGACCACAGAAATCCTGGAGACCCTTGATGGGGCATACTGAAGGGCACCTCCAGATCTGTCATGGCACCTGAACCATATCTTCAGACAATGGCTTGTCCCATTGTGGCAATGTGTCTCCAGTTGTATCTCCCCTCTGCCTCACTGCTAAGGTTCATTTTAGGAGTCATAGTCCTGGTCTTCAGAGGGTAGCCTGTGTCTCCCAGGAGCCAGCCACTGAGACAGTGTGGAGGATCTAAAACCGGTGGGTATGTGACTGTACAAAATGAAGGATTTTTGTCAGTTCCCTGGATACCTATTGCAGACATGCCTCATCACGTCCCGATGGCCACAATCTGTCTGAATATAGAGGGAGTGGAATCCCTTGCAAGGGATAAAGATTCCTTACTGATCTGATATGGCCTAATTTCCTCTCTTTCCTATTCTATGCCCCTACTTAGCAAGTTAAGGATCCAACATGGTTTTATGAACAGCCTTCTCAGCTTGTCTGCCAGCTTTATTGATGGATGTGCATCCACCCACAGGTCTCTTCGTTCCTGAGCCCACTTTAAAATTTCACTATTTAGTTCATATTGCCTCTCCTCATTCTCCTCCCTAAATGTATCACTTCACACTTGTATCCACTTAAATTCATCTGTCATTTGTCTGTGCATCTCCTGAAGTCTGTTACTGTCCTCTTCATTTTTTCCTACATTTCCAATTGTCTCCAAACTTCGAAATTATGCCCCATGTACATAAGATCATAAGAAATAGAAGCAGGAGTAATCCATTAGGCCCATCAAGCCTGCTCCACCTTTCAATAAGATCATGGCTGCTGTGATTGCAGACTTAACGCATTTTACTGCCTGCTACCCCCCCTCCCCCACCAACCAACCCCCAACCCCCACATAACCCTTGACACTATTGTCAATCAAAAACATGTCCAAAGCAGCCTTGAATATATTCAATGGCCCAGCCTCCGCTGCTCTCGGGGGAAGCAAATCCTCACGTCCATTTCATTAAATGTATTAAAAAGAGCAGCACTCCTAATGCCAATGCTTGGGAAACACCACCGTACACTTCCCTCCGGTCTGGAAATCAGCTGATTCCCACTACTCTCTGTTTTCTGGCTCTGAGTCAATCTTGTATCAATGCTGTGACTGCCCCTCTGATCCCAAGGAACTTAAATTTGCTAACAAGTCTATTATGTGGGATGATGGTTACAGTCTGTCATTTGTCTGTGATAGGAGTTGGAATGGGGACACATTGCACCTGATATGTTCCAATTTCATCTGATCTGCTAAGAAACAAACATGATGCTCTTCAGTGTTCCACTTCATTACTTTTCAGAGTTAGGTGTAAAGTAACACGGTGTACTGATGTGCTCACAACTGTTCCTTTTGCTCTCAGTACAGAAAGTAACAGAACACAATGGGCACAGCCAGAGCCAGGACTGTATTGTACACCAAATCAGCCAGGATTATTATTATGGTTGACGTATCTCTCCAATTCTTACCCTGCAGTTACTGCGCAAATGTGATTTCCAGAATTAAATTGTCTACAAATGGACAGCTGCACCTGAAGCCTATCCTGGGATCAACAATTACCCTTAAACCTAATACATCAGATTGGAAGCCATGTAAGGTTCCCACTAGGTTCCCCTGCCCACTTTGAAAACAGCAGATAACACACTATCAAATTATTATGCTCAGGCAAATGAATAGATTTATTCACATAATTATTTACTGTTTTGTAAATAAACCCAATGTTTCTACTTAGAAAGTTGTCTGCAGATCAACTCTATTATAAATAGGGTCACACAACAACAAACTGGCGACAAGGATAAATCAGGATAAATCAAGATAAATCAGAAATGGTATTGTACGTCGCCCAGCGATTGTGAGTATCAATGCCCATTTAAAATAATAGGAGATATACTCACCCAAAATGACCCAATTTGGTAGAATCGATCCCTTTGAGTGAGACATGGACAATTGGTCTCAGTATATAGAATGCCTCGCGTTCTTCTTTCAAGTGAATAAAATCATGGGGGAAGAGAAGAGGCAAGCGATCCTCTTAAGTACTTGTGGGAGCAAAACCTACAGTTTGATTCAAAGTTTGACGTTACCCAGTGCCCCAGATTCGAAGAATTTCGGAGAACTGGTGGACCTTGTGAAGGGACATTTTCAAACCAGGCCCTCAGTCACGATGCAGAGGTTCCAGTCCAATTCGTGAAATAGTGTGGCAATTGCTAGCTATGTGGCGAGTTTGAAGCAACTAATGGAACATTGCAAGTTCGGTGAGACTCTGAACGACATGCACAGAGATCGTTTAGTGTGTGGTGATAAAGAAGACACTATCCAGAGAAGATTGCTGGCTGAAATGAATCTGGATTTTAAGAGGCTAGACTAGACTAGCGCTGGCCACGGAAAGTGCTGTAAGAGATTCACAAGCGATACAAGGGGCACAAAATGGTGCCGTACTCCAAATTGGGCGGGAACAGTCAGCCGAAAGTGGTGCGAAGAAGCAAGACACTGCTGCGAAGTGGGAAATAGCCCCCATCAACCGGAAAATAAGAAGAAATCATTTAGCAGCTAAATCGAAGAACAACTTTAATCGATGTGGAAACAATCAGTTTTTTAGCGATTGACAGTTTAAAAAAGTAGAATGTTACTTTTGTCACAGAAGTTGACATATAATGAAACAGTGCAAAGAGAGCTTTAAACAGGCTTGCAAACAACAGAAGGAGCCCAATGAAATCTACAGTGTAGTAGAGCCTGAAACAACAAACTCTGACATTTATTCATTGTTTAACATGAAAGTTGGGACTACAGAGCCAATGCTTGTTACAGTATGAGGAATGTTAAACCAGTAAAAATGGAAGTAGACATGGGAGCTTCCACGGCTGTAACTGGTGAGCACACTTTCAGATATTTAAATAATGATGAACATCAATTAAATTTGGAACAAGCTAAAAACACAGGCAAAGAAATCCAAGTAAAAGGTATCAGATGTCACCAGCAGTTTCCTAAAAGGAGCTGGAGACATAGAAATTTAGGACTGACAGCCACTGGCAATGTGTCCTGGTCCTCTGGGAAGGAGGTCTGGTTTCAGGAGGTTCCACATGTTAGCACTGTCTTGCCTTCAGAGGCACTGTTGCACTGTCATGTTGAAGACTCTCATCCACTGTCTGCAGACCCTGCAGTGTATTGAAAATAGTGTTATTCATTTTGTCCACCTAACACTGCCATATAAACATATACCACTAGAGGGAGTCTGGAGAAGAGATTGAAGAAATTAATTATTTTAACAGCAGGTGCTGTGCTGTTCTGATTCTGAATGTTTCTCACTGAATCTGGCTGAATCTTACTGTTTCTTTCCCAAGAGCTTCACAGAGCCTGGCTGACGGGTGTTTCCTTCTTTGAGCTGCATCTCTGTGTCCATCTCCTCAGTAATTTGGAGTGACATGTGGCTACAGTGAAGACAGATGCTGTAGGTGTTGTTGCTGCTCCTGGTGCTGGTGGTGCTGTAGTTGTTGGTGTGCCTCCTGGTGCAGTTGCTGATGTTGTGGCTGCTCCTGCTGTCCCTCTTCAGAGGTCAAGGTTACTGGCACATAATTTTCTCCCCTTCTACACTGAAGGCTGACAGCAGGGAAGGTTGTGTACACTCCAAGTTGAAAGTGTTTCCAAAAAGTTGAAATCGACCCTCTGTAGTGCTTTTAGGCTCTCAGAAATAATTTTGCAATCAGAAGCCTTTCACCGGGGCTGACCACAAGCTTTGCGATTTTGCTTTTTAACAACTTCCCAACACGTCAATCTCATTAAATCACCCGTCACCCGGCTGTGATATCAGAGAACTCGGGAAACCCATACACTCACTGTTAGAGCCAGAATGCATGATTAAACTCAAAGTTAAATAATGTCTGCACATTATTAATGGCTTTTCCGACAGCTCCTTGGGAGTTTCCCGCTGACCTACAAACCGGCCTGAGTCAAATCTAGAGTCAGGCAGGATTATGACAGAGCCCTAGCTCGATGCTATCTTTTGGGGATTTAACCCCAAGCCCTGCCCAACCACCCTTGGCATTAAAATTCTGTCCCCGCTGTTGAAAGAATATGAAATGTTGGAGTATTTTTTTAAAAAGGGGTATTAAATTTCCCAAAGACAAAGTTGGTAAATCTAGGATTAAATCACACAGACCAGAGGATTCCAGTTTCAATCTTCAGTCAGTTCTGAGTTAGTTGAACTCAGGTAGTTAGTGAGACACAATTGACATCGGCAACCATGGAAAATAGAGGGAAATAAATCAGTAAGTGCTTTTAGGCTCTCAGGACCATTGTCCAGTGACTCCTGTTGAAAATGAGTCTGTGCAAGTCTCAAGTGAGGACATGGTTGGATTTTCACTGCATCCACCCCAGTTACTGTTACTTCCCGGGGCTGCCTTGTAACAACACTGAGCAGCACAGTGGAGAAGAGGGCCTTGTACTGACCTCCGTTCCCTCCAATGTGCCTCCCACTCACCTTTACTTGAAAATGTCAGTCTTTGTCACCTCCTCCTCACGGCCCCACTGTGGCACCACGGGGATTTTGTGGACAGGCATTCCTCTGAGCTCTTTCCTGCTGGCAGGGTCCTGCAGAGGACTCACTGTGCAAGGGAAATAATTCAGCAAAAGGGGATGGGTTAAGGCTGAGATGGAATGGAACGGTGGTGAAATGAATGACGATGTAGAATCTCTCTTAAAAGGGGGAGTCGTATTGTCACTGGACTAGTAATCTAGAAACCCCACAGTAATACTCTGGAGACTCAGGTTCAAATCCCACCACACCAGATGGTGAAATTTGAATCCAATAAAAATCTGAAATTAAAAGCCTGATGATAATCATGAAACTATTGTCGATTGTTGTAAAAACCCAACTGGTTCACTAATGCCCTTTAGGGAAGGAAATCTGCTGTCCTCACTGAGTCTGGCTACATGTGACTCCAGGCCCTTGGTTGGCTTTTAATTGGCCTCTGAAATGGCCCAGGAAGACACTCAGCTGCATCAATCCGCTAAAAAGTCAAAAAGGAATGGAACCGGATGGACCACCCGGCATCGACCTGGGCACTGGAAACAACAACAGCAAACTCAGCCCTGTCGAGCCTGTAAAGTCCTCCTTGTTAACAGCTGGGGACTTGTGCTTGGACAGCTGTCTCACAGACTAGTCAAGCAACAGCCTGACATAGCCATACTCACAGAATCATACCTACAGATAATGTCCCAGACTCCACCATCACCATCCCTGGGTATGTCCTGTCCCACCGGCAGGACAGGCCCAGCAGAGGTGGAAGCCCAGCGGTATACAGTCAGGAGGGAGTTGCCCTGGGAGTCCTCAACATCAACTCCAGACCTCATGAAGTCTCATGGCATCAGGTCAAACTTAAGCAAGGAAACCTACTGTTGATTACCATGTACCAGGTCTCCCCCAATCAGCTGATGAATCAGTACTCCTCCATGTTGAACACCACTTGGAGGAAGCACTGAGGGCGGCAAGGGTACAGAATGTACTCTGGGTGGGAGACTTCAATGTTCATCACCAAGAGTACTCAGTAGCACCACTACTGACTGAGCTGGCTGGGTTCTAAAGGACATAGTTGCTAGACCAGGTCTGCGGCAGAGAGGGAACCAACAAGAGCGGAAGACATCCTTGACCTCAACCTCACGCATCTGTGACAGGCAAGTTGATCTGTCCATGACTGTATCGGTGGGAGTGATCACTGCACAGTCCCTGTGGAGACCAAGCCCTGTCTTCACACTGAGGATAACCTCCATCGTGTTGTGTGGCACTACCACTGTGTTAAATGGGACAGATTTTGAACAGATCTGGTAACTCAAGACTGGGCAACCATGAGGTGGTGTGAGCCATCAGCAGCAGCAGAACTGTGCTCGAACATAATCTGTAGCCTCATGGCCCGGCATATCCCCCACTCTACCATTCCCACCAAGCCAGGGAATCGACCCTGGTTCAACGAAGAGTGCAGGAGGCCATGTCAGGAGCAGCACTAGGCATGCCTAAAAATGAGGTGTCAATTGGTGAAGCTACAACACAGGACTACTTGCAAACAGCATAAGCAGCAAGTGAGAGACAGAGCTATGCAATTACACAACCCACAGATTAGATCTAAACTCTGCAGTTCTGCTACATCCAGTTGTGAATGGCGGTGGACAATTAAACAACTCACTGGAGGTGGAGGCTCTACAAATATCCCCATCAGTGCAAAAGAAAAGGCTAAAGCATTCGCAACAATCTTCAGGCAGAAGCGCCGAGTGGATGATCCATCTTGGCCCCCTCTGGAGGTCACCAGCATCACAGATGCCAGCCTTAAGCCAATTAGATTCGCTCTATACCTTATCAAAAGACTGCACAAGGCATTGGATAATGCAAGGCTATAGGTCGTGACAACATTCCAGCAAAAGTACTGAAGGCTTATGCTCCAGAACTTGCTGCACCCCTAGCCAAGCTGTTCCTGTACAGCTACAACACTGGCATCAACCCAGCTATGTGGAAAATTGCCCAGGTATGTCCTGTACACAAAAAGCAGGGCAAATCCAACTCGGCCAATTACCACCCCATCAGTTTAGTCTCTATCATCAGTAAAGTGATGGAAAGGGTCATGAACAGTGCTATCAAGCAGCACTTGATTAGCAATAACCTGCTCGCTGACACTCAGTTTGGGTTCTGCCAGGGCCACTCAACACCTGACCTCATTACAGCCTTGGTTCAAACATAGACTAAAGAGCTGAACTCCAGAGGTGAGGTGAGGGTGACTGCCCTTGACATCAAGGCAGCATTTGACTGAGTGTGACATCAAGGAGCCCTAGCAAAACTGGAGTCAACGGGAATCAGTGGGAAACTCTCCTCTGGTTGAGGTCATACCTAACACAAAGGAAGATGTTGTTGGAGATCAATCATCTCAGTTCCAGGACATCACTGCAGGAGTTCCAAGGATAATGTCCTAGGCTCAGTCATCTTCAGCTACTTCATTAATGACCTTTCTTCCATTATAAGGTCAGAAGCAGGGATGTTCGCTGATGATTGCACGATGTTCAGCATCATTCGTGACTCCTCAGATACTGAAGCAGTCCATGTCCAAATACAGCAAGACCTGGACAATATCCAGGCTTGGGCTTTCAAGTGGCAAGTAACATTCACACCACACAAGTACCAGGCAATGACTATCACAAACAAGAGAGAATCAAACCATCGCCCCTTGATATTCAGTGGCATTTTGCAGCTTCCATGACACTGAGGAAGCTGGACACCATTCAGGACAAAGCAGCCCGCTTGATTGGCACCACATCCACAAACATTCACTCCCTCCACCACTGACACACAGTAGCAGCAGTGTGTACCATCTACAAAATGCACTGCAGGAATTCACTAAGGCTCCTTAGACAGCACCCTCCAAACCCATGATCACTACCATCAAGGAGGTCAAGGGCAGCAGATAGATGGGAACAACACTACCTGGAAGTTCCCCTCCTAGCCACCCAACATTCTGACTTGGAAATATATCACCGTTCCTTCACGGTCGCTGAGTGAAAAATCCTGGAACTTCATTCCTAACAGCACTGTGGGTGTACCTGCACCACATGGACTGCAGCGGTGCAGAAGGTGGCTCACCACCACCTTCTCAAGGGCAATTAAGGATGGGCAATAAATAGTGGCCCAGCCAGCAACACCCACATCCCATGAATGAATGAAAAAAAAGCGGCAGTGTGTTCATACTCTTCGTATAATACACAAAGCAGAATCCAAGCATGTAGCAATAGTATTCTGTTATGATCTGAACTGGATAGATGTGTTGTTAACCTGTATGTCTTCAATCTTTTCAGAGATGCTCTAAGTAAACATATGGTGAGATGAGGCCAGATGTCAATCATTAAGATGCTTTAATTCACAATGTGTTAACATACAAAGCAACATTTATAATTAGATTCACTTATTTCAACTTATACACATTGGATCGAATGTTAATCTGCTGTGGAGAGTGAGTTTCTTTCAGGGCAGCAGGTTAAAACATCAGGGACCACTGGCATGTCGGGAAGCTGGCACGGACCTGCATTTAACTTCCGTATTTAACTGGGGCACATTCATTAGCATCTGGGAAATGCCTGTGGGACAGGCAGGTCTGACATTTACTGATATTTAAATGAATTGTTGGAAAATGATGTGCTGCATCCACACTTCCAACCAGGAACTGATGGGTAAAGATTCCCAGCAGCAATGTGTAGTCAAACACTACCCCCTTTAGGTTCCCAATGTAAGTTGTTTAGGAACAAAAGTAAAAATAACTGGAAAAACTCAGCAGGTCTGACAGCATCTGCGGAGAGGAACACAGTTAACATTTCGACTCCGTATGACTCTTCATCAGAACTGAGGAAATGAGGTGAAATATAAGCTGGTTGAGGGGGGTGGAACAGGTAGAGCTGGATAGAGGGTGGAGACAAAGAAGAGATTGCCAAAAATGTCATAGACAAAAGGACAAAGGGGTGTTGACGGTGGTGATATTAGCTAAAGGATGTGCTAATGGTGACATTAAGGGTAGAAAGCAGGACGAGCAAGTGACAGATAGCCCTAGTGTGGGTGGGGTGGGGGGAAGGGGTCGAAATAGGCTAAAAGGTGGAGATGAAACAATGGATGGAAATACATTTTAAAATAATGGGAATAGGTGGGAAAAGAAAAATGTATTAAACAATATAAATTATTGGAGAAAGGGGGATCGGAAAGGGGGTGGGGATGGAGGAGAGAGTTCATGATCTGATGTTGTTGAACTCAACGTCCGGAAGGCTGTAAAGTGCCTAGTCGGAAGATGAGGTGCTGTTCCTCCAGTTTGCGTTGAGCTTCACTGGAACATTACAGCAGGCCAAGGACGGACATGTGGGCATGAGAGCAGGGTGGTGTATTGAAATGGCAAGTGACAGCGAGGTCTGGGTCATGCTTGCGGACAGACCAAAGGTGTTCCGCAAAGCAGTCACCCAGTCTGCGTTTGGTCTCTTCAATGTAGAGGAGACCGCATTGGGAGCTGTGAATGCAGTAGACTAAATTGAGGGAAGTGCAAGTGAATTGCTGCTTCACTTGAAAGGAGTGTTTTGGCCCTTGGATGGTGAGGAGAGGGGAAGTAAAGGGGCAGGTGTTGCACCTTCTGCAGTTGCATGGGAAGGTGCTGTGGGAGGGGGTGGGTGAGCATCACTTTGTCCTTTTGTCTATGACATCTTTGGCAATCTGTTCTTTGCCTCCGCCTCTCATTGGCCCTCTATCCAGCTCTACCTGTCCCACCCCCCTCAACCAGCTTATATTTCACTTCATTTCTATATTTCCTCCGTTCTGATGAAGAGTCATACGGATTCGAAACGTTAACTGTGTTCTTCTCCGCAGATGCTGTCAGGCCTGCTGAGTTATTCCAGCTATTTTTATTATTGTTTCAGATTTCCAGCATCTGCAGTATTTTGCTTTTATATAAGATGTTTAGGGTTGTCTCTTAGTCTTAACAATGTTTCTATGAGCAGGGTAGGAAACCTATATGTCCTATGGAGGTAAATTGATTAGTGTTTAATATTGGCTGGGAATCTGTTCACTGGTGGAGATGACACTGTTCTCTTTTTGTGCTTACATGCAAGTGACTTTCTGTTGTGCTGTTGCAAAACATGTTCATTCTATTTTTGCTGCTCCTATATGCTTACCAGTGGTCTCGGTGATCATATTGTGTCGGTTTCTGTTGCCAAAAAAGGAATCAAATTATGAACTTCATGACACAAAGTTAGATGAGAAAGTGAAGAGTGAAGATGACTGAAAGAAATTGCAGAGAGATATAGACAGGTTCAGTGAGTGAGCAAGAACATTGCAGATGGAATGCAATGTAGTGAAGTGTCCAATCAAGGGACCAGCATCAGGAAGGAGAGGGGGCTGCTAAAAGCCAGCTCCTGCTGCTAACACCCCACTCCTCCCCATGATCCCCACCCCACTTCCCACCATCACTCACCGGTGCCTGGTTTCCTTCGCGATCCAAGGCCTCAGGTGGGTGTCATACCGGCAGCAGCCACTGCCCTCCACATGATGCTGCTGAGTACAAAAGAGCTGTCAGCCTCTGACTGGCCAGCAGCTCTCGATGGACAGGCTTCCGTCCCCGGGATCCTTGACTGGCATGTCAAGCGCCTAAGTGGCACAAGATCCAGTGGGACTTCCCGAAAAGTGATTATGTGGGGTTCCCACTGGCTCTCCAGCCGGCAGCCAAGACCCCAGTTGGCTCCACAAGACTCCCCCATTGTGTGCAGCTTTGGTCTCCTTATTTAAGTAAGGAAATACTTGCCCCAGAGAGATTTGAGCACAGGTTCCCTAGACTGATTTCTGGGAGGAGGGTTTTGTGCTCCGAGGAGAGACTAAGTACTGGGCCTAAATTCCCTGAAGTTTAGACAAATGAGAGATAACATCATTGAAACATATGGGGCAGAATTTTATGTCCCGCAGGTGGGTGCAGGCCCAACCCGATTGGCCGCAAAATTGCACGCAATTACATTGGGCGAGCGTCCTGATATCATCGCACACTCGCATGATATTTCGGTTGGCAGGCTCACGCGAGAGTCGGCAGTGTGACCACCAACAATTAAGAGGCCTATTAAGTTCATTCATTTATTAATTAAGAGAGATTTTTCACTGCCCGTCCAACATTACGGTTGGCAGCAAGCGAATGGGCCAGGCGGCGTTTGCATTTTTGAGGAACCCTTATCCACGGGCGGGATGAGGTTTCCGACATTAATTTTTTTAAAACCAAAATGTTTTGACATAATTTTTATTATGTATACGTTCATGCGAGTGAGTCCTATGTGGGGACATTTGTTTTTAGAATTTTCAAATCTTTACTTCTGATTTTAAAACTCTTCAGCTCCCTGAGGCAGCTCTCTGCCTTCAGGAAGCATTCATTGCATGTTCCCTGCGCCCATGCTAACTTCCGCACTTGCCCTCCTTCCACCCCCACTCCGGCAGCGCTGAGCCTTTCAATGCTCGTTTCATGCCGACTGGCCGTTAATTGGCCAGCCGCCCTGAAATCGCGGTCGGGGGCTGATTCCCGGCCACTCATGGGCCCACCCACAGCTCCCTCCCAACGACTCGAAAATCCTGCCCACAAAATTCTTAAGAGGCTTGACAGCGTATATGCCAAGAAAAAGTTACCTCAGGCTGGGAAATCTAGAACACAAGGTCACAGTCTCAGAATAAGGGGTTGGCCATTTAGTACCGAGATGAGGAGAAATTCCTTCAAAGAGTTACGAATCCTGGGAATTCTCTGCTCCAAGGAGTCATAGATGCTCAATTGTTGAGTATATCCAAGACCGATATTGATAGGTTTTTTGGAACTAAGGGAATTAAGGAAAATGGGATAGTTTGGAAAGGTGGAGGTTAGGCAGAAGATCATCCATGAGTTGTTGAATGATAGGCTCAAAGGGCCTACTCCAGCTCCTAGTTCTTATGATCTCACCTCATTCCACATCACAGCCCTTCTTACACATATCCCCTCAGGCATGTGGATCATGGAAGAACTGCATTAATATTGTCGTAGGGCGGCAAAGCTGTACTATTAATGAGAGAGTTGATCTGCAGACACTTCTTGGGTAGAAACATTAAATTTTTTAACAATATACTCAGCAGCAACTACACGTGTGCTTTCAACTGCAACTCTATCTCCACACTGACTGCTGAGGTAGCCCGCGCTACTCTCCTATTGGGTACTACAGGTCATGTTATCTTGCCTAACAAGTATTATTCTTAAAGGTATATTACGCACTAAATAAAACCATAATTACTAGATAGGAAACAGTGATATGGCAGAGAACGCTAGTTGGAAAATTGTAGCTGCAATGCTGTAGCTCCGAATCTGCCCCCACTCACTGTGAGGGCAGCTTCCCTGCTGGAAATGTGTCACAGAATCACTCCTATTGTCTTAGCAGGCTTGACAACATACCTTTAATGCAGGATATCAAAAGACACATTAGGAATGAAAATCTTACCTCTCCCAGGAGCCAGATATTCAATTTCTTCTCTCCTTTGAATAGTGGTGGAATAATGGATTCGGGGAGGTTCTCTGCTTCCATAATAGTTTCTGGAAAATGAGCATGTTTGGTGTTGAAAATGTTCTTCTTTATCCAGCATCAAAAAGCTAGAGACAGTGATATGCCTGACAATTAACTTAACCTATTATTGCCCATCCCAAATTTCCCTTGAGAAGGTGGTGATGAGCCACCTTCTTGAACCGCTGCAGTCCATGTGGTGTAGGTACACCCACAGTGCTGTTAGGGAGGGAGTTTTAGGATTTTGACCCAGCGACAGTGAAGGAACGACGCTATATTTCCAAGTCAGGATGGTGAGTGGCTTGGAGGGGAACTTCCAGGTGACGGTGTTCTCATGTGTCTGCTGCCCTTATCCTTCTAGATGGTAGCAGTTGTGAATATGGAGGGTGCTGTCTAAGGAGTGGTGGTGAGTTTCTGCAGCATATCTTGTAGATGATACACACTGCTGCCACTGTTCGTTGATGGTGGAGAGAATGAATGTTTGTGGATGTGGTGCCAATCAAGTGGACTGCTTTGTCCTAAATGGTGTTCAGTTTCTTGAGTGTTGTTGGAGCTGCACTCATCTAGGCAAGTGGAGAATATTCCATCACACTCCTGACTTGTGCCTGGTAGATGGTGGACAGGCTTTGGAGAGTCATGAGGTGAGTTACTTGCCGCAGAATTCCTAGCCTCTGACCTGCACTTGTTGCCACAGGATTATTATGACTAGCCTAATTCAGTTTCTGGTCAATTGTAGTCCCCAGGATGTTGATAATGGGGGATTCAGCAATGGTAATACCATTGAAAGTCAAGGGCCGATGGTCAGATTCTCTCTTGTTTGAGATGGTCATTGCCTGGCATTTGTGTGGCGCAAATGTTACTTGCCACTTGTCAGCCCAAGTCTGAATATTGTCCAGGCCTTGCTGCATTTGGACATGGACTGCTTCAGTATCTGAGGAGTCACAATGGTGCTGAACACTGTGCAATCATCAGTGAAAATCCTCGTTTCTGACCTTATAATGGAAGGAAGGTCATAGATGAAGCAGCTGAAGATGATTGGGCCGAGGACACTACCCTGAGGAACTCTTGCAGTGATGTCCTGGAACTGAGATGATTGACCTCCAACAATTACAACCATCTTCCTTTGTGCCAGGTATGACTCCAGCCAACGGAGAGCATTCCCCCGATCCTCATTTACTCCAGTTTTGCTGGGGCTCCTTGATGTCACACTTGATCAAATGCTGCCTTGATGTCAAGGGCAGTCACCCTCACCTCACCTCTGGAGTTCAGCTCTTTTGTCCATGTTTGAAGCAAGGCTGTAGTGAGGTCAGAAGCTGAGTGGCCCTGGCGGAACCCAAATTGAATGTCAGTGAGCAGGTTATTGCTAAGCAAGTGCCGCTTGATAGCACTGTTGATGATCCTTTCCATGATGATCGAGGCTAGACTGATGGGTCAGTAATTGGCTGGGTTGGATTTGTCCTACTTTTTGTGTACAGACATACCTGGGCAATTTTCCACATTGCCGGATAGATGCCACAGTTGTAGCTGCACTAGAACAGCTTGGCTAGGGGCATAGCAGGTTCTGGAGCACAAATCAAAGATGCTATGGCTGGATTATTGTCAGAGTCCATAGATTTTTCAGTATCCAGTGCCTTCAGCCATTTCTTAATGTCAAGTGGAGTGAATCGAATTGGCTGAAGACTGGCATCTGTGATACTAAGGACCTCTGGGGGGGGGCCAAGATGAATCTTCCACTTGACACTTCTGGCTGAAGATTGTTGCAAATGCTTCAGCTTTATCTTTTGTATTGATGTGCTGGGCTCCTCCATCATTGAGGATGGGGATATTTGTGGAGTCTCCTCCTCCAGTGAGTTGTTTAATCATCCACCACCATTCATGGCTGGATGTGGCAGGACTGCAGAGCTTAGGTTTGATCCTTTGGTTGTGGAATCGCTTAGCTCTATCACTTGCTGCTTGTGCTGTTTGGCACGCAAGTAGTCCTGTGTTGTAGCTCCACCAGGTTGACACCTCATTTTTGGGTATGCCGCGTGCTGCTTCTGGTATGCCCTCCTGCACTCTTCATTGAACCAGGGTCGATCCCCTGGCTTGGTGGTAATGGTAGAGTGGGGGATATGCCAATGAGGTTACAGATTGTGTTCAAGTACAATTCTGCTGCTGCTGTTAGCCCACAGCGCCTCATGGACACCCAGTCTTGAGTTGCTAGATCTGTTCGAAATCTATCTTATTTAGCATGGTGCTAGTGTTACAAAACACGATGGAGGATATCCTCAATGTGAATGCAGTTCTTCGTCTCCACAACAACTGTGCGGTGGTCACTCTTTCCAATACAGTCATGGACAGATGCATCTGCGACAGGCAGTTTGGTGAGGGTGAGGTGAAGTATGTTTTTCCCTCACCTCCTGCTACAGACCCAATGCAGTCCTCTGGGACTCAGCCAGTTCAGTCTTTGGTGGTGCTACTGAGCCACTCTTGGCGATGGACATTGAAATTCCCCACCCAGAGTACATTTTGCGCCATTGTCACCCTCAGTGCTTCCTCCAAGTGGTGTTCAACATGGGGTAGCACTGATTCATCAGCTGAGGGGTGGGGGTGCGGTGGCATTATGTGATAATCAGCAGGAGGTTTCCTTGCCCATGTTTGACTTGATGCCATGAGACTTCATGGGGGCCTGGGTGGATGGCAAGGGCTCCCAGGGCAAATCCCTCCCAACTGTATACTGTGCCGCCACCTCTGCTGGATCTGTCCTGCTGATGGTGCAGGACATACCCAGGGACGGTGATGGTGAGTTTTTCCAGCATTTTCTTTTTTTGTTTCAGATTTCCAGCATCCATAGTATTTTGCTTTTATCATGGTGATGGTGGTATCTGGAACATTATTTGTAAGGTGTGATTCTGTGAGTATGGCTATGTCAGGTTGTTGCTTGACTAGTCAGTGAGACAGATCCAAGCACAAACCCCCAGATATTAGTAAGGAGGACTTCTCAGGGTCGGCAGGGCTGGGTTTGCCATTGTCATTTCCCGTGGCTAGGTTGATGACAGGTGGTCCGTCCGGTTTCCTTACCTTTCATTGACTTTGTAGTGGTTTGATACAACTGAGTGGCTTGCTAGGCCATTTAAGAGTCAACTCCATTACTGTGGGCCTGGAATCACATGTAGGCCAGGCAGGTGAGGACGGCAGATTTCCTTCCCTAAAGGATATTTGTGAACCTGATGGAACTTTACAACAATGGTGTCATGGTCATCAGTAGACTTTTAATTCCAGATTTCTTTGAATTCAAATTCCACCATCTGCTGTGGTGGGATTTGAACCCAGGTCTCCAGAGCATTACCCTGGGTCTCTGGATTACCAGTTCAGTGACAATACCACTACACCACCAGCTCTCCCATTGTATTAATATGGCTGGTGCACTTAAGTGTCTGATCAATTATAACACCCATGGTGTTGATGGTGGTCAATTTGTGGTGGGAATGCTGTTGAATATCAAAGGAATTCTGGAATTATGGTCAGACTGTTTCTTGTTGGAGATGGTGGTACGTATGTGGTACAGATATTACTTATCACTTATCAGACCAAGCCTGAATGTTATTCAAGTCTTATTGCATATGGTACAGACTGTTTCAGTATCTGAGCAGTTACGAATTTTACTGAACACTATGCAATCACCAGTGAAGATCCCCACTAATAGTTATGTTACTGAAGTAATAACCCAGAGACCTGGATGAAGGATCTGCTGACATAGGTTCACATCCCACCTCAATATGCCTGTCGCAGCTGGCATATTTAAATTCAATTAACTGAATAAAAGGCTCATAAAACCACTGAACTGCCATAAAAACCATCTCGTTCACTAATGTTCTTCCCTTCCCTTAAGGCTCTTTAGGAACTTTGACAAATTTTAAGGCAAAGTAGCGTTAACCAGCTTGGTTATGAAATGTTCACTGTTCCCATGAAGTTCTTTACAGGTCATTTTTAGATGTAGGGTTATGGGTACTGCACTATGTGCAGTCATAAAATGAATGGTTTAATAAACAAAGTTCTCTTCAGGGAAAGAAATCTGCTGCTCTTGTGTGAGTCTATAATAAGCCACTTAGTTATACACAGGAAGGTAGCAGAGGCAATTTGGGAAGGACAATAAACGCCATTGACTCCCACAAACGGTGAATGAATAAATAACGAAAAAACCTGTACAGGTTGAACAACCAGGAGTATTTCTCAGATCTGCAGACTGCCAGTGATCACCATGTAACATCACTGGCACCTTTAGTGAATGCTGCATCCATTCAGATATTCAACCCAATTCCAGAGTTTATGAGGATTAATAACCTGGTGTGTGCAGGGATGTTGGAAAGTTGAATTTCACACCAGTTGCTCATAAAGAAAATGAGCCTCAGGTGAGGCCAGGTCCTAGATAGAGCTTGTGGAGTAGTGGGAGCAACATCCTGAATTATTACATGATCCTGTCTGAAAGGGGACAGCAGCCACTACACAGTTATGCCTCCACCATCAATTTACTTCAGTGGTGGGTGGGGAGACTGAAATTTACAAGAATAGCCAGTTTTAACTGAAAGTCTGAATGAGGAAAACATGAAATTCTTAATAGACAACAGCCGGTGACCTCTACAGAAGCATGAGTTGGTGAAATCATCTTGATAATGGTGTTCCTCAGTCCCCAACCTATAGTCCTCTCATGAGAAGTTCCCAACAGGGCCAAAAGAACACAGTGCTTAGTCCATAGGGAAGGAAAACAAATAATATCAGATGTTTAAAAATGTTATTTCACTAATAGTCAAAAGCTGAATATAAATGTTCACTTCCACTGACGTAAGACTGGGTGAACTCTAATGTGAAGGGTTCCCAATTTAGAATTGTGCTACTTCTGCAATGTAGGAGATATCATTGATTTCTATTTTAAATCCAATTTTCACAAATTTTACCCGATATGGGTCCTTTATTTGGCATAATTGTCAACCATTAGCGTCCCTCTTTCTGCAAAATCATAGATATTGAATAACTGTCTGTGCCGTCATGAAGCAGCCAGAGTGTCCACATTCTGAGACATGAGAGCAGCAGCGTGTAGCTGGGACAGAGGGAAAGAAAATAAAATCAATCTCAATAATCCTTCAGTGTTCACAAATGGAATTTTATTTTAGTTCCAGATCCTTCCCAGGCCTCAGGTGATAATGACAACTTCAAGGAGACGAACATGAAGAAGGTTCAGAGAATGTATGACAAGGATGGAAATCAGCAGCTCGAAACAGATTATTGGCAGCAACTGTTTGACAATAGCGACAACCAGTATGAGCAGATGGCATCTGATTTTATTGAAAATGACCCTGAGATTAAGGAAGACCAAGTCCAAGAGATCAAGTCTGCTCTTCCAGAAAGCTTCAAACGTATGGAACTGAATAAAAGAGACATGCTACTTTCAGACAGATGCTGCAGTAGTGGATGTAGCATTAGGGAACTCTCTATAGTATGCGAACCATGAGATAATACAAACTGTATATCTGTGTTTATAGAATATTCTGTACACATGGATTCAGAATCGGGCAGATGTTAAGACAGAAAGGCATATTTTACAAATAAAAGTTCCTGACATGGACATTAATCTGTCAATAGTTCATTTTGGGAATCAAGGCACAGAGGTCCATAAGACCATAAGACATAGGAGCAGAAATTAGCCCATTCGGCCCATCGAGTCTGCTCCACCATTCAATCATGGCTGATAAGTTTCTCAACCCCATTCTCCCGCCTTCTCCCCGTAACCTTTGATCCCCTTACCAGTCAAGAACCTATCTAACTCGGTCTTAAATACACTCAATGACCTGGCCTCCACAGCCTTCTGTGGCAATGAATTCCATAGATTCACCACTCTCTGGCTAAAGAAGTTTCTCCTCATCTCTGTTCTAAAAGGTCTTCCCTTTACTCTGAGGCTGTGCCCTTGGATTCTAGTCTCTCCTACTAATGGAAACATCTTCCCCACATCCACTCTATCCAGGCCTTTCAGTATTCTGTAAGTTTCAATCAGATCCCCCCTCATCCTTCTAAACTCCATCGAGTATAGACCCAGAGTCCTCAAACGTTCCTCATATGTTAAAGGTCAGCAGATTCTAGAGGATTTTCTATCTATAATGGTTGGTAAATCCTGCACAGTTTGATGACCTATGTCCCCAAATTCCCACAATCAATGCTGGCATAGGAGGTTCTGGTGCTGGGAGTGCAAATTCATCAAATGTACACTGTAGTTTATGTAAAAGAATTCTTATACGGTTGTTGGCAAGGCCTTGTAGTTTTGCAGTCACATTGTAGTTCTAAAAATATCATAAGAAAATTGCATCTCTAAATGTTTCAGTGTCTTGTAATTTTCTCCTCAAAATCATTTCTGTAAACAATCCATTTCACTGCTTAAGAAAGATCACAGTCTGTATCCTTAGAGTGTCTGCACACATCCATTTCTAACAGCAACTGAAGAGACTATGGGATCAAATCAATAGATTATCAATGATAACAACAATCTGCATTTATATAGCACATTTAAATTAGAAAAAAAACATTTCCCAGGGAACTTTACAGTGGCGTAATCAAATAAAAATGGACAGTGAGCCACAGAAGGAGTTATTTGGAGGGGTGAGTTTAGATTTGCAGGAGGTTGCAGAGATAGGGAGGGAAAGGCCATGAAGTGATTTATGCACAGAGATGTAAGTTCTAAATTGGAGACATTCGTGGATCAAGAACCTATGTTTCTCTATGAGAGCAGGATTGATGAGCACGTTGCAACTGGTGCGGGATAGAATAAAAGCAGCAGGATTTTGCATGAACTGATGGCCATGGGGGGTGAAGCAGGGGCTGGTCTCGAGAAAATTATTGGAATTATAAAGTCTGCCTGAAAGGGCTGCCTCATACCAAACGGATCCCTCACACACATATGGAATTTCGGAAGGCATTCGACAAAGTGCCACACAGGAGGCTTGCTAAGAAAAGGAACTCCACTGACTGAAAGGGGAAGTGGTGGGGTTGCCAACTGTGACTAAATGTATTCCTGGAGGTTTTCTCTCATGACCTGCCCCGACGGTCCAGCCATTAGTCCGCCAACACATCCATCCTTGTGATGTACTGCCTTCCTACGCCAATTGGAAAGCAAAAAGATCCATCACCCAATTAGAGGATGCCTGACTGTCAAAATCCATCTGGTTTAAATATTGCAATGAAAAATATTGCAAACAGCCTTTTTTCCTGTTTTCAATATTTTTATAGCTGGTAAAGAGAAATGTTCAAATAAAATGACAAAAAAAATCTTCTTTAATGTCCAGATGAATTTTTTCCAGGATTGCATACAGCAGTGTCTAGGAGATTAATCTTCAATTCCTAGACACTCCTCCAGCCAATCCTGGAGGGTTGGCAACTCTCGGAAGTGGTAATGTTATGTTTTCTCTGGGTTGCTGTTTATCTTAGGTAACTGAATTATCTCAGAGCAATGCAGTAATGATTCTAGTTCTAAAGCCAAATAGTTTACTTGCAGAACTTTAACTATCTCATCACTTACAGGATTTCCAACACACATAGTCTTTGGGAGATCCCTGGTCTTCTATCCAGAAGCTTCTCCCTTCAATTAGCTTTCTCACTCTACCCACAGGCTTAAGCAATCAAGCATAGGTACAAGGATCAGTGAACCAGATTAACCAATCAAACATAGATTAATCAAACATTCAACATGACAGATAGTATGAATACAGAATTTGTGATGGTGTATGGATGCTTTCCAGGCTGGGAGGTTGCTTGTAGTCTTATTCCTCAAGGGTTTTTTGGACCCATTACTCGTCATTTTTTTATAAGCTACCTAAGCTCAGGTGTGAGGCGCACCATTGTAAAGTTGCAGATGATACAAAACTTGCTACTGCAGTAATCCACTCCCAGGTGATATATTGGCTAGTTAAATGTTTTAAGGAGGCTGCTAGCCTCTGAGTTATCTTGGTTTTCAGTTTTAACACTGGCTGGCCAGGTTCCTAGGCCTCAGAAAATCCAGCAGCTGAAGTGAGATGAGGAGAGTTTCACCGAGAAGGTAAGTGCCTTCACAGCATTGCTTATGGGCTGAGAGGAGCAGAAGTGCTCCCTCAGGATTTGACACCCATTCCAGGACAAAAGCACGACTGAGCCCCATTTAGAAGCCCCCTGGATAAGAGACCACGCCCACCAGGTCCAACAGCCTGGTCGAGAGCAGTCTCCACCCATCTGGAAGACAAGCCTATCAATCAAAGGGTCATGGAGTCATAGAGGTCTATGGCACAGAAAAAGGCCCTTTGGCCTATCGAGTCTGCGCTGGTCAAACAAGTACCAAACTATTCTAATCCCATTTTTCAGCACTAGGCCCATAGTCTTGTATGCCATGGCATCACAAGTTCACATCCAAATATTTCTTAAATGTTATGAGGGTTTCTGCCTCTACCATCCTTTCAGGCAGTGAGTTCCAGATTCCCACCACCCCCTGGGTGAAAAAATTCTTCCTCACATCCGCTCTAAACCTCCTGCCCCTTACCTTAAATCTATGCCCCCTGGCTATTGATCCCTCCACCAAGCAGAAAAGTTCCTTCCTGTCTACCCTATCTATGTCCCTCATGATTTTATACACCTCAATCATGTCCTCCCTTAATCTCCTCTGCTCCAGGGAAAATAACCCCAGTCTATCCAATCTCTCCTCATAACTAAAATTCTCCAGGTATCCTGGTAAATCTCCTCTGCACTCTCTCTAGTGCATTCACATGCTTCCTATAATGTGGATTCCAGAATTGCATGCAATACTCTAGCTGTGGCCTAACCAGTGTTTTATACAGTTCCAGCATAACCTCCCTGCTCTTATACTCTATGCCTCGGCTAATAAAGGCAAGTATCCCATATGCCTTCTTAACCAGCTTATCTGCCTGTCCCACTACCTTAAAGGACCGGTGGACATGTACACCAAGGGCCCTCTGATCCTCGATACTTCCCAGGGTCCTACCATTCATCGTGTATTCCCGTGCCTTGTTTGTCCTGCCCAAGTGCATCACCTCACACTTATCTGGATTAAATTCCATTTGCCACTGATCAGCCCATCTGACCAGCAGGTCTATATCCTCCTGTAATCTAAGGCTATCCTCCTCACTATTTACCACCCCACCAATTTTCGTGTCATCCGCAAACTTACTGATCAAACTTCCTACTTTCAAGTCTAAATCGTTTATATATACACCACAAACAGCAAGGGACCCAACACCGATCCCTGTGGAACCCCACTGGACACAGGCATCCAGTCACAAAAACACCCCCCAACCATCACCCTCTGTTTCCTGCCACTCGCCAATTCTGGACCCAATTTGCCAAATTGCCTTGGATCCCATGGGCTCTTACCTTCATTATCAGTCTTCCATGTGGGACCTTAACAAAAGTCTTGCTGAAGTCCACATAGACTACGTCAAATGCATTGCCCTCATCTACACACCTGGTCACCTCTTCAAAAAATTCAATCAATTTGGTCAAACATGACTTACCCTTAACAAAACCATACTGACTGTCCTTGATTAATCCCTGCCTCTCCAAGTGTAGGTTAATTCTGTCCCTCAGAATTGCTTCCGATAGTTTTGGGGTTAGACTGACTAGCATGTAGTTCCCTGGTTTATCCCTTCCTCCCTTCTTGATTAATGGTACCACATTGGCTGTCCTCCAGTCCTCTGGCACCTCTCCTGTGGCCAGGGAGATATTGAAAATTATTGCCAGCGCCCCTGCTATCTCCTCCCTTGCCTCACTCAACATCCCGGGATACATTCCATCTGGGCCTGGGAATTGATCTACTTTTAAGCATGCCAGACCACTTAGAACCTCCTCCCTTTCTATGCTAATTTGTTTAATTATATCACAGTCCTTCTGCCTGATTTCCATACCCACGTCGTCCCTCTCACTTGTGAACACTGACACAAAGAATTCATTTAGAACCCTACCTACATCTTCTGGCTCCACACACAAATTACCACTATGGTCCTTAATGGGCCCTACTCTTTCCCTAGTTATCCCCTTACCCTTAATGTACTTGTAAAATAACTTTGAATGTTCCTTTATTTTACCTGCCAATGTTTTATCATGCCCCCTTTTTGCTCTCCTAATTTCCTTCTTAAGTTCCCCCCTACACATTCTATACTCCTCTAGGGATTCCGCTGTTTTGAGCCATATTTGCCATAAGCCTCCCTTTTTCTCTTTATCCAATCCTGTATATCCTTTGACATCCAGGGTTCCCTGAATTTGTTCGTCCCACCCTTTGTCTTTGCTGGAATATGTTGGCCTTATTTCCTTCTTGAATAAGTCCCACTGCTCTGACGCAGATTTACCTAAAAGTAGCTTCTCCCAGTCCACTCTGGCCAAATCATATCTGATCTTATTAAAATCAGCCTTCCCCCAATTTAGAACTCTGATTTCTGGCCCATCCTTGTCTTTTTCCATAACAACCTTGAATCTAACGGAATTATGATCACTATCTGCAAAATGCTCTCCCACTGATATCTCTACCATTTGCCCGGCTTCATTCCCTAAAGTTAAGTCCAGGACCGCCCCCTCTCTGGTAGGACCTTCTACGTACTGGCTTAAAAAGCTTTCCTGGATGCATTTTAAGAATTCCGCTCCCTCTAAACATATCACACTATGGCTAACCCAGTTAATGTTGGGGACGTTGAAATCCCCCACTATTACTACCCTATTATTTTTACACTTCTCTGAAATTTGCCTACATATCTGCTCTTCTATTTCTCTCTGACTGCTTGGGAGCCTATAGTACACTCCCAGCAATGTGATTGCTCCTTTTTTGTTTTTCAGTTCTACCCATATGGCTTCATTTGAGGAATCTTCTAAGATGCCATCCCTCCTTACTGCTTAATTGATTCCTTGATCAATATTGTGATATCCCCTCCTCTTTTACCTCCTTCCCTACCTCGCCTGAAGACCCTATATCCTGGAACATTGAACTGCCAATCCTGCCCCTCTCTCAGCCATGTTTCTGTGACAGCACTGACATCATACTTCCATGTGTTAATCTGTGCCCTCAACTCATCTGCCTGATTCATCAGACTCCTTGTATTAAAATAAATACCATCCAACCTTGCCAAACTCCTTTGTGCCTTTATTGGCCTATAATTTCTATGCCTTCCAGGCTCACTTGCTCTCTCTAATTTTGGCTGTGCATATCCCCCTGCTGAACCTCCTCTCAGGATCCCATTCCCCTGCCAAGTTAGTTTAAACCCTCCCCAATAGCACTAACAAACCTCCCTGCAAGGATGTTGGTCCTATTCCAGTTCAGGTACAACCCGCCCGCCTTGTACAGGTCCCAACGCCCCCAGAAATGATCCCAATGTCCCAGAAATCTAAAGCCCTCCCTCCTGTACCATCTCTCCAGCCACGCATTCACCTGGACTAACCTCCTATTTCTATACTCACTAGCGCGTGGTACCGGAAGTAATCCAGAGATTACTACCTTTTGAGGTCCTGTTTTTAAATCTGTTTCCTAGCTCCCTAAATTCTGCTTGCAGACCTCATTCCTCTTTCTACCTATGTCGTTGGTACCAATATGTACTACAATCTCTGTCTGTTTGCCCTCCCCCTTTAGAATGCCCTGCAGCCATTCAGTGAAATCCTTGACCCTGGCACCAGGGAGGCAACATACCATCCTGGAGTCACATCTACAGCCGCAGAAACACCTGTCTGTTCCCCTAATTATTGAGTCTCCTACCACTATTGCTCTTCCCCTCTTTTTCCTCCCCCCCCTGTGCAGCTGAGCCACTCAGTGCCATGAGCGTGGCTGCAGTCCCCAGAGGAACCGTCACTCTCACCGTTATCCAACACCGAAAAACGATTCTCGAGTGAGATGCACCCTGGGCATTTCCTGACTACCAGCCTGACACCTTTCTTCTGAATGATGGTCGCCCATTCCCTCTCTGTCTGCGCTTCCGTAAGCTGTGGGGTTACCACAGGCTAGCATCCAAGCAGGGAACCTGTCATGGCCAAAACATGCAAACAGTGGAATTAAAACACCACAGCATACAGGGAATCCAATGAAGATTCTGACCATCACATCTGAAACTCCAAAGCCACCCTCACCTCCCCCCTCAACCGCACCACAGCACACACAACCCACCTCTGTTAATATCCAGGTTAATATCCAGACCTATAATTCTAGGGAACACAGCACTGCCTGAGTGGATTTTCTTTTGTAAAACAGAAAATAAAGTTGCTCCCTCTGTGAGCTGTAGTCTTACCTTGAATCCCCACACGGCAATAAAATCTCCCCATGGCAGGTTCTTGAATGTTCAATTATCGGCCTGATTTTGAATTCATTTCTGAATCATTTTGATGTGACTGTATATCATAGTCAACAACATAATGTTCCAAACATAATTGAAATGTTAATGTAAAGTATTAGAAACTACTAGCAACAACACAGGCATTTCATAAATGCCCAATAATGTATCAAAAGAGCAGGTTCACCCCTTGTGGTCTACATCAGACATGTTAGATATAATTTACAAACATTAACTGGTTAGACTAGACAGTAGAAGAGTTGTAATGATGAATGTTTTAGACATTACAGAATTGTGGTGGCATGGAAAGAATTCTAAAGCCATTATAAAAAGAGACAAAAGTCAATGGGAAACAATGATGTGTCACAGTAAGGGAGCAAAACCACTATGAAAGGAAGATGAAACAGATGAAAATAAAAGTCAGGATTGGAGAATAAATAACAAAATACTCAGAATCGACTGAGAAATCCAGTCAAGGGGAGTTTGAGACAGGAAAATAAATTTAGATCAGTCGATAAAGGCAGGTCCAATTTGTACAGTCATTAGAGAGCGAGTGGAGCAATTGGCACCAGATTCCGATGCAGTCAGAGTGGTCACAGCTGATCACTTGTGGTCTGAAATGAAGAGATGGGTGTTCAACCTGGCTGATGCTGCCCGACTTTACAATCTCCACAAAGTCAAATGGAAGAAAGCTTGAAACGTTCAAAAAAACTTTGTGGCTACGATTACATACAAGAAGCATTCAGGACCTATGGGGATTTTAAACCTGGAACTCTCTCCTTCACCGTCGATATGGTGAGTCTTGAAATCCTTTCTGTTTGATATGGTTTAAAAATAGACCCCAATATTTACGAGGAGGGATAGAGCTTTGCGGGAAAACACAGAAACTCCGGGATGACGGAAGTCGCCGTGAATCTAATGGGTGGATTTCATTCAAACTTTTACTCTGTTTCCTCGCCCAGTTGCTGGCCAAGGAATGCTACTGCAGAATGTGCTTGAAGAGACGTGGGAAACACTGCTCATAGGTTAACAGAAATCATAGACATTTACAGCACAGAATTCAATCATTGAGTCTGTGCCAGCCAAAAAATCTCTCCAGCCTAATGCCACTTTCCATCTTTTGGTTCATAGCCAAGTATTTTTTTAAACATAATGGAGGCTTATCTTTCCGCCACTGTTTCAGACAGTGCATTCCAGACCCTCAACACCATCTGGGTAAAATAATTTCTCAACTCACCTCTAGTCCTTCCACCAATTATGTTAAATCTATGCTCCCTGGTTAGTGGCCTCTCTACTAAGGGAAATAGATCCTTCCTATCAACTCTATCTAGGGCCTTACAGTTTTGTACACCTCAATTAAATCTCCCTGCAGCCTTCCACAGAAAATAATCCCAGCCTATCCAATTTTGCCGCAAAGATAAAATTCTCCATTCCTGACAACATCCTCCTAAATCTCCTCTCTACCCTATATAGTGGATTCACATTATTTCTGTAATATGACAACCAGTGTTGTGGCCTAACTGGTGTCTTTTATAGTTCTAGAACACCTGTCTGCTTTATTCTGTACCTTGGTTAATAAAGCAAAAGTATTCTTTATGCCTTCTTAACTAACCTACCTTATCTCCCTGTCCTGCTACCTTCAGGGATTTATGGACATGCACTCCGAGTTCATCTGTTTCTGGACACTTCTCAGCATCCTACCATTTATTGTGTATTCCCTTGCCTTGTTTGTCCTCCCCAAATGCATTACCTCACAGTCTACAGCCCTATTCCTCACTATCAACCACACAACCAACTTTGTACCATGTTCAAACTTCTTAATCATATCCCCCTACATTTAAATCTAAATCATTGATATACACAACCAAAATAACAGCCCTGTGGAACCCCAGTAGAAGAAGCCCCAGAGTGCACCTCATTCAAGAACAGTTTTTCTGTGTTGGAAAATAGTGAGAGTGATGGTTCCTCTGCGGAATGCAGCCAGAACCCAGCTGCACAAGGCAGGAGGAGAAAGAGAGGAAGAGCAATTGTGATAGGAGATTCAATAATGAGGGGTACAGACAGGCATTTCTCCGGTTGCAGACGTGACTCCAGGATTATGTGTTGCCTCTCTGGGGCCAGAGTCAAGGTACTGAACGGCTGCAGGGCATTCTGAAGGGAGAGGGCGAACAGTCAGAGATTGTGATTCACATTGATACCAACGACATAGATAGAAAGAGGAATGAGGTCCTACAACAAGAATTTGGGGAGCTAGCTATGAGACTGAAAAGCAGGACCTCAGAGGTTGCAATCTCTGGATTACTCCCAGTGCCATGTGTTGGTGAGTTAAGGAATAGGCGGATAGAGCAGATGAATGCGTGGCTGAAGAGTTGGTGCAAGAGGGAGGGCTTTAGATTCCTGGATCACTGGGTACATTTATGGAGAAGGTGGGACCTGTACAAGTCCAACGGGCTACACCTGAACTGGAACGAGACCAACATCCTTGCGGGAGGCGGGGTGGTTTGCTAGTGCTGTTGGTGGGGGTTTAAACTAATTTGGCAGGGGGATGTAAAAATACTGATCAAGAAGTCAATTACTGCAATAAGGAGGGGTGATATCTTAGAAGTTTCCTCAAATAAGACCATATGGATAGAACTTAAAAACAAGAAGGGGGAAAACAGATTGCTGGGAGTGTACTATAGACCTCCAAACAGTCAGGGAGAGATAGAAGGGCAGATATGTAGGCAACTCTCAGAGAAGTGTAAAAATAATAGTGTAATAATAGTAGGGGATTTCAACTTCCCTAATGTGAACTGGAATAGTCTTAGTGTGAAAGGCTTAGAGGGGGCAGAATCCTTAAGGTGCATCAAGGAGAGCTTTTTAAGCCAGCACATAGAAAGTTCTACAAGAGACAGGGCGGTGCTGGACCTAGTTTTAGGGAATAAAGCCGGGCAAATGGTATAAGTGTCAGTGGGGGAGCATTTCGGTGATAGTGACCATTACTCAGTAAGATTTAAGGTAGTTATGGAAAAGGACAAAGATGGACCAGAAATAAAGGCCCTGAATTGAGGGGGGGCCGATTTTAATATGATAAGACAGGGTCTGGCCAAAGTGGACTGGAAGCAGCTACTTGTAGTAAAATCTACATCAGAGCAGTGGGAGTCATTCAAAAAGGAAATAGTGAGAGTGCAGGAACAACATGTTCCCGTAAAGGTGAAAGGTGGAACTAACAAGTCCAGATAACCCTGGATGCTGAGGAATGTCCAGGATTGGATAAAGGAAAAAAGGGAAGCTTATCGTAGATACCAAGGGCTCAAAACAGCGGAAGCCCTAGAGGAGTATAGAAAGTGCAGCGGGGTTAATTAAAAATGAAATTAGGAGAGTGAAGATGGGGCATGAGAAAACACTGGTAGATAAAATAAAGGAAAATCCAAAGGCATTTTATAAGTATCTTAGGGGCAAGAGGATAACCAGGGAAAGATATGGGCCCATTAGGGATCAAAGTGGCAATCTGTGTGA
This sequence comes from Cetorhinus maximus, assembly GCF_964194155.1. Classification (NCBI taxonomy): domain Eukaryota; kingdom Metazoa; phylum Chordata; class Chondrichthyes; order Lamniformes; family Cetorhinidae; genus Cetorhinus; species Cetorhinus maximus. The sequence continues at coordinate 166,162,310 of NC_135880.1, forward strand.
GCAGCCAAAAGACATAGGTGAAGTTTAAAATGAATACTTTACATCTGTATTCACTGTGGAAAAGGACAACGTAGGTATGGAAATCAGGGAGGGAGAATATGATATATTTGAACAAATTAGCATTGAGAAGGAGGAGGTATTAGCAGTTTTAGTGGGTTTAAAAGTGAATAGATCCCCAGGCCCAGTTGAGATGTATCTCAGGCTGCTGTGGGAGGCAAGGGAGGAGATTTCAGGGGCCTTGGCATTAATCTTCAAATCCACCCCGGCTACAGGAGAAGTGTCAGAAGACTGGAGGTCAGCGAATGTGGTACCATTATTCAAGAAGTATGGTAGGGATAAACCAGGGAACTATAGATCAGTGAGCCTAACATCAGTGGTAGGGAAACAATTGGAAAAAATTCTGAGGGACAGAATTAATCTCCACTTGGAGAGGCAGGGGTTAATCAGGGATAGTCAGCATGCCTTTGTCAGGGGGAGATCATGTCCAACAAATTTGATTGAATTTTCTGAGGAGGTAACTAGGTGTGTAGATGAGAGTAGTGCAGTTGATGTAGTCTACATGGACTTCAGTAAGGCTTTTGACAAGGTCTTGCATGGGAGAATGGTCAAGAAGGTAAGAGCCCATGGGATCCAGGGCAAATTGGATCCAAAATTGGCTTAGTGGCAGGAGGCAGAGGGTGATGATCAAAGGTTGCTTTTGTGACTGGAAGCCTGTGTCCAGTGGTCTACCGCAGGGTTTGGTGCTGGGTCCCTTGCTGTTTGTAGTGTGCATTAATGATCTACACATGAATGTAGGAGGTGTGATCAGTAAGTTCACAGATTGGTGGTGTGGTAAATAGCGAGGAGGAAAGCCTTAGATTACTGGACAATATAGATGGGCTGGTCAGATTGGCAGAGCAGTGAAAATGGGATTTAATCCTGAAAACTGTAAAGTAATGCATTTTGGAAGGACTAACCAGGCAACGGAGTACACGATGAATGGTAGGACTCTAGGAAGTACAGAAGATCAGAGGGGCCATGGTGTGCATATCCATAGATCCTTGAAGGCAGCAGGACAGGTAGATAAGGTGGTTAAGAAGGCATATGGGGTACTTGCCTTTATTACTCGAGGCATTGAATACAGGAGCAGGGAGGGTATATTGGAGCTGTTTAAAGCATTAGTTAGTCTACATCTGGAGTACTGTGTGCAGTTCTAGTTGCCCACAATATAGGAAGGATGTGATTGCACTGGAGAGGGTGCAGAGGAGATTCACCAGGATGTTGCCTGGGCTGGAATGTTTCAGCTATGAAGAGAGGCTGCAATTGTTTTCCTTAGAGCAGAGAAGGCTGAGGGGAGCACCTGATTGAGGTATACAAAATTATGACGGGCATAGGTAGGGTAGATAGGAAGAAACTGTTCCCCTTAGTGGAGGGGTCAATAACTTGGGGGTATAAATTTAAGGTAAGGGGCAGGAGGTTTAGAGGGAATTTGAAGAAAACTTTTTTCACCCAGAGGGTGGGGGATATCTGGAGCTCACTGCCTGAAAGGGTGATAGTGGTGAGAACCCTCACAACATTTAAGAAGTATTTAGGTGAATACTTGAAATGCCATAGCATACAGGGCTACGGCCCAAGTGCTGGAAAACGGGAATAGAATAGTTAGAGGCTTGATGACCGGCGTGGACATGATGGACCAAAGGGCATCTTTCTGTGCTGTAAAACTCTATGACTCTAAGCCTTCCAGTCACAGAAACACTTGTTGTTGATCATGACACTTTGCTTCCTGCCACTGAGCCAATGTTGGATCCAACTTGCGACTTTCCCTTGGATCCCATGGACTCTTACTTCTCTGACCACTTTGCCTTGTGGGGCCATGTTAAAGTCTTGCTAGCATCTATTTAAGCCACATCAAATGTGCTACCATCACTGAATCACCTTGTTGCCTTCTCAAAACATTCAATCAAGTTAGTCAAAAACCTCCCTTAACAAAGTTAAATCCAACTGTCCTTGATTAATCCGTACCTGTTTGAATAATGATATACACAGTTCCTCGGAATTTTTTCTAGTAATTTGCCCATCATGGCATCTTCCTTTTTTGACATATTATTACAATGTTATAAAAACTCCAATCATTCGGCACCATACCTGCAGCCAGAGAGGATTGGAAAATGATTTAACAGGACCCTCGAATATTTTCTCTCTTGGTTCATTTAACAACATGGAATACATTTCATCCAAATATTATTAGTGTGTACTATAATACTTCATTATGCATGTTTGGCTGTGAGCCCAGAATCCCATAAAAGGTTTAACAGCATCTATTGAGAAAAAAAAACAGTGCTAACATTTCAAATCCGTATGACTCTTCTTCAGAGCTAAAGAGAAGTAACATGTGATGAAATTTCTACTGTTTAAGGGGGTGGGGGGGTTGGGGTGGGGGGGGGGGGGTGGGAGTGGGCGCGGGGTGGCAATGGCGATGGCAGAGCAGGTGAAGCTGGATAGAAGGTCAGTGATAAGTGGAGGCAAAGAGAAGATTGTCAGAGATGTCATGGACAAAAGGACAAAGGAATGTTAATGATAGCGGTACTGGCTAGAGAAGGTGCTGATAGTGGCATTAAGATCAGGAAGCAGAATATAATAATAGCGGGACAGGGCTAAGCACTCTGGAAAGAACAACATGAGCAATTGACAGACGGCCTTCTGGGGGTGGATGAGGGGAGGGGATGGCGGTGGGAAAAAAAGATTGTATAAAGGATAAAAGAATAAATAAAAAATGAAAATAAATAAAAATGAAAATAAGTGGATAAAAAATAAGAATTAAAAAATGAAAAAATAAAAATTGGAAAATGAAGATGAATATTGAAAAAAGGAGATAAAAAAGGGGTGGGGATGGAGGAGAGAGTTCATGGTCTGAAGTTGTTGAACTCATTGTTAAGTCCGGAAGGCTGTAAAATGCCTAATCGGAAGATGAGGTGCTGTCCCTCCCTGGAACATTGCAGAAGGCCAAAGACAGACATGTGGGCATGAGAGCAGGGTGGTGTGTTGAAATGGCAAGTGACAGGAGGGTCTGGGTCATGCTTGCAGACAGACCAAAGGTGTTCCGCAAAGCGGTCACCCAGTCTGCGTTTGGTCTCTCCAGTGTAGAGGAGACCGCATTGGCAGCTGCGAATGCAGTAGACCAAATTGAAGGAGGTGCAAGTGAAGTGCTGTTTCACTTGAAAAGAGTGTTTGGACGGTGAGGAGGTAGGAGGTAAAGGGACAGATGTTGCACCTTCTGCGGTTGCATGGGAAGGTACCGTGGGAGGAGGTTGCGGTGTTGGGGGTGATGGAGGTGTGGACCAGGGTGTCCCGGAGGGAACGGTCTCTGCGGAATGCCGCCGGGGGGGTGAAGGGAAGATGTGTTTGGCGGTGGCATCATGCTGGAGTTGACGGAAGTGGCGGAGGATGATCCTTTGAATGCGGAGGTTGGTGGGGTGAAAAGTGAGGACAAGGGGGACCCTATCATGATTCTGGGAGGGAGAGGAAGGTGTGAGGGCAGAGGATCAAAGGATCATCCTCTGCAGATTTCACTCTACAGATGCTGTTAGACCTGCTGAGTTTTTCTAGCATTTTCTGTTTTTGTTTCAGATTTCCAGCGTCTGCAGTATTTTGCTTTTATCCCATAAAACATTTTGCTTTTTTGACACAACCGGAGACAAGTGAGAATGTGATGTCTTTTGACAATAGCTCAATGTTTATTTGCACCAGATAAAGAGGTGTCAGTGCTTATAGCTTCATTATTGATACTGTGGTATTCCTGGGATCCTACATGGTGCACCACCCAGTCTTTTCCCCTCCCAGTGATTCGAATGTATATCCCCCCCCATTCGTCCTGTCACAGGCCATGTAACTACTAATTCCTGTCACTCTTCCTGTAAATTGCTAAGGTCTAATTTCTTCACAGCCTGGTATATATGTCGAAGTACAGTATCAAATCTGATATCTTCAATATCTAACCCAACGTTATCTCTCAGGTCCTGAGCCAACATGCCACATGCCCTCCCCTTAGACTGTGAACCTGTTGTATTCATGATGGTCTGGATTTGTAGTTTCAACTCCTGTATTACACCTTCCCCCTGAGCCTGTATAGCAGGAAGTGCATATTCAGTTCTTGGGCTGTGAAGCACAGCCCTCCTGCAGTCTCCTTGGCTACCCAGGTGGCATAATCATTTATATCAGAGATCTGTAGTGAATTCAGGGATGAATCAGCACTTTCGAACAGAACTACCGCGCCCCCCCCCCCCCCCCCCCCCCACCACCGCCCCCCCTCTCCCACATCGCCCAAAAAAATCTCTGCTGCTTCCTCCCTTTCTGGGTACCCTGGACCCCAGGGGCTCTGCAAGCCTGATAACCTGGGTCAAGTGCTGTAGCTTTTGTTTTGCCCAATTGGCGGACATAACATGGTCGCCATAATCAACTAACAAGGTCAGGATGAGCCTGGTCAAATTGTAGGTCACCTCCAGGCTAACTGTTGTAACATCATGTAATATCCCAATTTCCCAATTCTCATTATCCCATCCAGGGGCGGTGAGATAGTGGCTGGGCATTTAGCAGGTTTCTGATACTCGCAAGTTGACAAATTAAAGCATCTCGTATCACATACAACCAAGCCAATTAACCTCTTATACATAGCCCTTGACAGCATTGTCTCTCCAATCCTGGCTCCCAAACAACTGGGGGCAGGTTAGTCATGATGTGATGCTCACTCATGTGTTGGACACCCTCAAGGTGACCCCTCTCGTGAATGCTGAACACAGATATCAGAACTGCTCCATACCCGAGCTGGTGTTGTGCACCCCCTTTTATGTCCATGTTTCCAGTTATGTTATTAGTGTAAAAGGTTGGGACAATGTTACCTGAGTCAGACTGTCCCCTTTTCATAATATAACCTAAATGACACAATGACTACTGGTAGTGACTCTATCAGAAATCCACACACTCGGTTTCCCCATCCACTCTCTGCTCCCTGCTTTAGGTAGCTACATGTACTGTCCTAGATGCAGACAGGTTTTATTGATGTTCACAGTGGTTATTGTTAAGAGGGTGATTACTGCTGCTGCTGTCCTCCAGATTGCCTTTGCTCTAATGATTTGCATAAAACAAAATAGTTAAGTGAGTTGCTGGCTGCTTTCCTGCTGACAGAACAGACTGTGGGATATAAGGTTTTGCCTGTGACCAATCTTTCCAAACATATACTAGTAATTATTATCTGGTAAGGTCCTGCAACAGATGATGTTCAATACAGAATCAACATAGACCCTGGGCACAGTCCAGTATTCTCCCAATGAGTGGGTGGATGCCATCATCATCACATCCTGGCCAATATTTATTTCTCAATTAACATCACTAAAACAGATTATCTGGTCATTATTGCAATGCTGTTTGTGAAACATTGTGTGTGCAAATTGGCTTCCATGTTTCCTACTTTACAGCAGTAGCTACATTTCAAAAGTCCAACTAAACTAGTGACCAGGATCCAACAAACTGGCAGCAAGGATAACGCAAGAAAAAGCAAGGCAGGATGAGGAAAAAAGCAAGAAAAAGCGAGGAAGGAAATCAAGTGAACCGACCGTACCTCGCACGGTAATTGTTAATAGAATTTCTGTCCTAATCATAGAAGCAGCCCCCTCGAAGCATGTCACAGTTTGGAGGAGTTGATTTGTTCAACCCAACCGCGGCGATTGGTCTCGTTATGTTGAATGCCTCATGTTCTTTTTCCAAGCTAATGACATTGCCGGGGAGGAGAAGAGGCGAGTGATCCTCTTATCCACATGTGGGAGTAAGACCTATGGATTGATGCGAAGTTTGATGGCACCCTGTTCCCCGGATTCAAAAAGTTTTGATGACTCAGTGGATCATGTGAAGATTCATTACCAGCCGAAGCCCTTGCAATGGTTCAAATTTAATTCAAGAAATAGTAAAGCCTCAGGGGAGACAGTTGCTTGTTATGTGGCAAGTTTGAAACAGTTAACAGAATATTGCAAGTTTGATACATCTATAAATGATGTGCTTAGAGATCATTTGGTGTGCGGTATAAAACATATGATTCAGAAGAGATTGCTGTCTGAAACAAATTTGAATTTTCAGAAGGTGCTAGAAATAGCACTGGCCATGGAAAGTGCAGTGAGGGACTCAAAAGCCATACAGGGAGCGCAAAATGGCAGCGTCCTCCATGTTGGGCTGGGAGCCAGCCAACAAAGGTGCGAAAATGCACAGCTCTGATGAGAAGCGGGAAGTAGCCATTGCTTGCAGACAAATAAAAAGAAATAACTTAGCAGCGAAAACATGGAATAATGATAACAGAGGTGGAAGCAGTCAACATTGTAGTGAATGGAAGTTTAAAAATATCAAATGTTTTTACTGTCATCGAAACGGACGCCTCATGAGACGGAGCAAGGATAGAATCAGGCAGATTTTCAATCAAAAGAAATAACCCCGTGAGATCCATAACGTAAAAGAGCCTGAAATAACAGATTCAGATATTTATTCATTGTATAATTTAAAGGTAGGAAGAATAGAACCAATCTATGTAAGCATGAGAGTAAACGATAGACCTATCAGAATGGAGGTGGACATAGAAACTTCCACTACAGTAAAAGGTGAGCATACTTTCACATACCTAAATTATGGAGAATGTAAATTAAATTTGGAAGAAACAGATGCCAAATTGAAAACTTACACGGGAGAAGACATCAAAGTCAAAGGCATAAGCAGGATTACTGTACAGTACGGAAGTCAATAAGTAAAATTAACCTTGATGGTGGTAGCAGGTGAGGGGCCAATCCTCCTTGGATGAAACTGGTTGAAAGAAATTAAATTGGATTGGGCTGAGATCTTCCAACTGAGAGCCAGTGGGCTATCTGAGCTATTAGAAAAAATACCTCAATTTTCAAAGATGAACTCAGGAAGATCCAAGGGCTACAAGCAAAAATTCATGTGGATGTAAATGCTATCCCCGATTTATGAAGAGAAGACCAGTACCTTATGCAATGCAGGAAAAGGTAGATGTCGAATTGGATAGATCAAAGAAACTGGGAGTTATACAACCTGTGCAGCTCTCAGAATGGGCAGCACCAATAGTCCCCGTACTTAAACCCAACCAAAGCGTTCGAATTTGTGTAGACTACAAATTGACTGTTAATAAAATGGCTAAGTTGGACCGACACCCTATACCAAAAATTGAAGACCTGAATGATAAGCTGGCAGGTAGAACTGCCTACACGGAGCTTGATATGAGTCATGCTTATCAACAATTGGAGTGAGAGAAGGCCTCCTGGGAATTTGTCACAATTAATACACACAAAGGGTTGTACGAATATATCTGTTTGCCTTTCGGTGTCTCCTCAGCTTGTGCCATATTCCAGAAAACAATGGAAAGTTTACTGCAGGGATTGTCTCATGTTGTAGTTTATTTAGATGACCTTCTGGTGACAGGACTCACTGAAAAGGAGCATTTGGCAAACTTGGAAGGAGTTTTGAAATGTTTCTCACAGGTGGGAGTATGTTTTAAAAAAAAAGAAAAGCGCACGTTCCAAGCAAAGGAAGTGATTTATTTGGGTCACAGGGTAGATTCACAGGGCCTCCACCGGGTTGAGGAAAAAGTGAGAGCCATAAGAGAGGCACCAGTGCCAAAGAACATGTCTGAGCTCAAATCATTCTTGGGAATGATCAATTACTATGGACGCTTCTTGCCTAATTTATCGACAGAACTGGCACCCTGTATTACCTACTCAAGAGAAACCAACGTTGGTCTTGGCAAACACCACAGACAGAAGCTTTCACAAAAGTGAAACAACTGTAACACTCATCCACACTATTAGTGCATTCTGACCAAAGAAAAGAATTTGTTTTGACATGTGACACATCTCCCTATGGGGCGGGAGCAGTGCTCTCCCATCAAATGGACAATGGCTCAGAGTGACCTATCAGGAACGCTCAGCGTGGCAGAAAAGGGATACTCAAAGGGAGAAAAAGAAAGCCTGTCAATCATCTTTGGTGTCAAGAAATTTCAACAGTACATACACGGGCGTCATTTTACTATCATTTTGGACCACAAGGCATTGTTAGGATTATTCAGCGAGGACAAGGCTATACCACCCAAAGCCTCAGCAAGAATACAGAAATGGGCATTGATTCTGACAGCGTATGAGCATACTTTCATCCACAGGCCTGGAAATCAAATTGCATACGTTGAAGCACTTAGTCATTTGCCTTTGAAACAAAACGATGAGGATGTTCCAGTTCCTCGAGAACTCATTTTACTGTTGAACTTCTTAGATTTATCACCAGTATGTGCTAGGTAAATTAGAGATTGGACAAGTTGAGACCCAGTCTTATCCAAAGTACGAAAACAAGTTCTTCACGGTTGGTCACAAGAGCAGGAATCTGACGAAAAGAAACCATATTTTCACAGAAGACATGAGATAACCAGCCAGGATGGTATCTTATTGTGGGGAGCTCAAGTGATTGTTCCTCCAAAAGGATGAAAGCCATTGTTGACTGAACTACATAGTGCACATCCAGGAATTTCTCGAATGAAGACCATAGCACACAGCTACTTATGGTGGCCAGGAATGGATGGAGAAATGGAGAGCTTAGTGAGAAGTGGTACGCAGTATCAGCAAGTGCAAAAGTTACAACCAACAGCTTCGTTACACCCTTGGTAGTGGCCAGGAAGGCCATGGGGGTGATTACATATTGATGATGTGGGTCTTTTCATGGGAACAATGTTTCTCTTCATTATTGATGCTTGCTCAAAATGTATGGACATATATGAGGTGAAGTCACCAATGTCTTCTGCTACAATTGACAAGCTACATCAAAGTTTCACCATCAATGGACTACCAGATGTGGTCGTAACAGATAACAGCACATTTATGAGTGCTGAATTTCAACAGTTTATCAACCTGAATGGTATCACTCATGTAAAAACTCACCATACCACACTTCATCGAATGGACTGGTTGAGAGGGCGGTTCAAACATTCAAAACTGGCATAAAGAAATTAACTGGAGACTCCATAGCAACCAAGCTAACATGTTTTCTTTTCCATTATAGGGCCAACTCTCACACAACAACAGGTGTCACACCTGTGGAATTATTGATGAAACGCTGTCTCAGAATGAGATTGAGCTTAATAATGCCAAATTAAGGGGCGAAGGTTGAAAGGAGACAGGGAAGTCAGAAAATTGGACATGACTGGCATAGTCATGACAGAACGTTTACCGTAGGAGAGAAGTTATATGTGAAAAATTTTGGAGGACGGCCGAAGTGGTTATCAGGTGAAATAAGTATAGTGGCTGGACCTCTTTCTTACCACGTGAAAGTGGAAGACTGAGTCGTATGGAGACATTGGATCACATAAGGAGGAGAGAAACAAAGTCTCAGGAAATGATTCCTCCAGTGTTCATGACTGCATCAACGTCTCCTGTTGAAAGAAATCAACTGAGTTTAGATGTGTTTGAAGGGTTGGCTGTACCTGCAAGAGTTGAGGAAACAGGTCTGCAGGTGCCCACCGAAGAACCTGATGTTCGGTCAACACCAGAAAAGGAGGTTCCTGTCAAAGCATCTGAAGTTGTAGAGCTGAGACGTTTTACACACATAAGGAAAACCCCACAAAGACTGAATCTGTAAATTACTGATATGTATAAATACTTTGATATTTTGAGAAAAATTGTAACTGTAACTGTAAAATGTATTTCTGAGTAAAGGGGGAGGAATGTGGTAATCTGAGGTATAATATACCTTTAAGAAGAATGTTATAATGGAAGATCACATGATCTTTGTATCCAATAGCAGAGTACATGGGCTACCTGAGTAGTCAGTAGTGTTATGACACAGCAGTTGGTAAAGCTGAGTTATTTAAAAATCCCAGAATGAAACTTTAAACAACTGTCATAACCTATATTTTCATTTGGTATGTTTGAGATGCAGCTCTAAATTCAACAATAAGACCATCAGTTCTCGAGGGGTTTATATCAAACTACATGAGACATTTATTAATTTACGCAAGTTAAATATATACACATGGCTACAAATTACTATTATCATAACTTTTAAGAAATTCCCAAACTAATCGCCATTAAGGCAACAGCAACCCATAGACTTTAAGCAGACACCAGGCAAAGCATTTTCACCTTAAAAATTCAAAATGAGGTTCTTTTCACTTTGGCTCCTTTGCAGACACAGTGGTAGGCTTACAGCAGCTTTGATGCTACATGCCTCTGCCCTGCACAAACAAAACTGTTGTCTGTTATACCCAGCCCATCTCTTTGAATGTAAATTCTCATTGTATCGCCAGCCCTTTGAACTCCACCTCTTCTAACAATAAAACCCCTTTCACAGTACCAATTTTATTAGTAATATGAACATTGCTTGATCTTTGCTAGCTAGGTGCCAGATTTCACTCCCCTTCTTGAATGCTCTATTCAACAAAATGCAAATGCACTCTACCTCTCTTACATCTCAAAACTGGTATGCATCAAAGCACCCAGACTAGCTGGTTTTAATCCAATTAAGACACACCCACAGACTAAACATCTATTTTTAAAAGAAAAATAATTTCCGATAATATTATATACATGAATAGCTTCATGACAGTAGTTAGTAGCCTAGGGTAAGAGTCAGTAATGTAGAGATAGGGTGTTAGTTGTAAATACACAAGTGTAGCTGCTGAGTTCCTTTGTAAATAAATAGAACGTGTTCTACGTAAGAACTTTCTGCTGATCGACTCTGTCTATGGTACCAACTTGGCCATCCCAAAACAAGCGTGCAAACCAGATCCATTAGCCCAGCTAAACTAGTGACCAGCATCCAACATCTCCTTAATCCCAAATGGAATATTCTCACTTTCTCTTAGCTCATACACATCATTTTCTCTAGGTATCCATAGCAACAGAAGACAAAAATGTGTGAGTGGGGGAAGATGATGATGATGATGACAATGATGTATTCAGGTGGGATTTTGGCCAGGAACATGCACAATATATTTAAATGATTCTGATGGGTTTGAGTGAGGGGCAGTGGGTTGACTGGGTAGGGACCTGGAAAGTATGCCTGACACCTGCTAGGAGGTTCCCTCCTACTTGGGCAGCCCATGCCAATGGAGAGAACTGGTGGGTTCTTCACCCATGGGCAGCATGGGCCTCCCATAGGTAAATACACCACCTGCACTTAAAACTAACCACTGCTACTACCCCTCCACCCCACCTCCTCCGGCATTGGCCGGGGACTCCCTGAATGCCCAGGTGAGGTCACCTCACCTACCAGTCCAGGCTCCAATGATGATCTTGCAGCCTGGGTCTCCTACAGTACTGGCGGTGGTCACATTTCCTGGTGGCACTGCTGTTACTGGAGAACTGCTGACCTCTCAACAGATCCAGTCAGGTAAATTTATGAATTTGACCTGCCAGGGAATAGCCTCACTGGCCAGCAGCACTCTTCAAAAATTTGGGTGCATGCTTCATTGGAATTCCTGGCCAATTAAATGAATGGTTGAAAATGATGAGCTGCATTCATGTTTCTAAAATGCATAACTGCTGGGTGAAGATTTCTAGCAGCAGTGTGGACTCTAACACAACACCTTAAAATTTCACATGTCAGACGTTAGGGTTGTTTCTGAGACTTCAACAAAGTGGCCATGAGCTGGATAGGAAACCAAATACCCTATGGAAGGAAATCCCTTAGACTTTGAACAGAATATTGGGAATTGGGTGGGGGAGGGATTTGGGTGAAAAGAGGAAGTAGGTGCTCCTTTGCCTTTTCTAATTATTTCACCTGGTAGGTTATTACTCTACTGCAGGGAAAGACGTTAGCTGTTTCGGGAGTACCTGGTAGGTATTTAAGGTCTATTCTATTCCTAAGGTTTAAAATAGTACACAAATTGGTGATAAGGTTAACAAAATATAAATGAAAGGGCAATTAGGGATGTGCAATAAGTACTGGCCTAGTCAGTGATACCCAATTCCCAAGAATGAATAAACAAAAAAAAAGAAAACTATTAATTGCATAAAATAATTAAGTAGAAAATTAAAGAATAGCAGGACAAGTGATGTGCCAGAGCTGCAACATGTGGGAACTCCTGGATGCCAGTGGCAAACACGTCTGCAGTCAGCGTTTGTGATTTGAGGAGCTTCAGCTCAGAGTCATTGAGCTGGAGACTGAGTTGCAGATACTGTGATGCGTCAGGGAGGGAGGAAGCTACCTGGACACTTGGTACCAGGAGGCACTCACAGTCTTAGGGTAGCGTCTCCTGATTTGGTCAGCGGTCAGGATCAGGAGGGTGTGACTGTGAGTGAATCAGGTAAGTCAATCCGGAGAGCAGAAGTATAGGAGCCTTGGCCATTGCTATTGTCCAACGGTCTTGAATTTCTTTCAGCTTGTTTGGATGAGAGAAGGGGCTGCAGGATGGATGAGCTGACTTGCCATGGTAACATAGTACAGGAAGCCATTCAAGTAGGGGGAGCAAAACGGAATGTAGCTCTAGTAAGGGGCCAGATAGTGAAGGGATTTGACACTGTTCTCTGCAGCAAAGAGTGACGGTGCAGAAGGCTATGTTGCTTGCCTGGTGCCAGGGTTCAGGGCATCTGCTCAGGGCTGGGGAGGAACTTGCAGTGGGAGGGGCAGAATCCAGCTGTCATGGTCCATGTAGGCACCAACGACACAGGCAGGACAAGGAAGGAGGTTCTGCATAGGCAGTATGAGGAGCTAGGCACCAAATTAAGAAGCAGAATCTCAAAGGTAATAATCTCTTCATTATTACCTGAGCCATGTGCAAATTGGTATAGGGAAAATAAGATTAGTGAAATGAATGCATGGCTCAAAGGCTGGTGTGATAGAAGCAGGTTCCGGTTCTTGGGAGCACTGGCACCAGTACTGGGGAAAGGGGGGGGGAGGTTGTACCATTGGGATGGTCTACATGTGCACCATGCTGGGACCACTGGTCTAGTGAGCCACATAACTAGGGAAGTAGAGAGGATTGTAAACTAAATAATGAGGGCAAGGGATCAGATTTTGGAAGATGTGGTAAATCAAAGAGTAGAGACAAGGCAAGAGAGAAAGGCACTAATATGGGAAATGATAAACAGGCCATGACAAGAAGGGATAGAGAGTAGAAATCTGAGAGTAAATGAGCAGATAAGGCTAGAGGTTACAAATATAATAAAAGGACAAAACTAAAGACTCAATCTGAAGGGGCGTAGCATTTGAAACAAAACAGGTTAATTGGTAGCACAATTAGAAATAAGTAAGTGTGATCTGATAGCCATTACTGAGTCATGGCTGCAGGAAGACACAGATTGGGACCTTAAAATGAATCGTATATGATATTCAGGAAGGACAGGAAGCTAGGAAATGGTGGAGGGGTGACTCTGTTAATTAATGAAGGTGTTAGCACAATAGAGAGGGATGACCTAAGTTGAGTAAATCAGGATGTAGAAGAGGTTTGATTAGAGATGATAAATGATAAGCTCAATAAGTCACTTGTGGGAGTGGTGTACAAGCCCTTTAACAGTATCCACATGGCAGGGTGGAGTACAATGGGAGCTCGTCAGAAAGGTATGGTGATAATCATGGGGGAGTTTTAAACTACTAATAGAATGGAAAAATTAGATGGGCAAAGGTTGCATAGATGATGAGTTTGCAGAATGTTTTCAGGATAGTTTCTAAGAACATAATGTTCTGGAGCCAACCAGAAAGCAGGCTATACTAGACCTGGTATTGTGCAATGAGATAGGATTAATTAATGACCTCATAGTGAAGGCAACCCTAGGTAGCAGCGATCATAATATGATTGAATTTTGCATTCAGTTTGAGGGAGAGAAGAGTGGGTCCAAATTTTAAATTTAAATAAGGGCAATTATGAGGGCATGAAAACAGAGCTCGCTAAAGTGAACTGGTAAATTAGATTAAGGGATAGGTCAATCGAGATGCAGTGGCAGACATTTCATGGGGATTTCAGAAAACACAAAATAGATACATCCCAATGAGAAAGAAAAATTCCAAGTGGAGGACACACCATCTGTGATTAATTAAAAAAGTTAAAGATAGTATCAATCTTGAAGAAAAACAATATAATTGCACAAGGATGTGTGGCAAGTCAGAAGATTGGACAGAATATAAAAAACAGCAAAGAATGACTAAAAGACTGATAAGGAGGGAAACATTAGAGTACAAGGGGAAGCTAGCTAGAAATATAAAAACAGATAGTAAGAGTTTCGATAGATACTTAAGAAAGAGTTAACAAAGTGAGCTTTGGTCCTACAGAAAATGAGGCTGGGGAATTAATAATGGAAAATAAGTAGATGACAGGTGAATTGAACAGGTATTTTGCATTGGCCTTCACCATAGAGGATACAAGTAACATCCCAGAAATAGCTGTAAATCAGGAAATAGAAAGGAGAGAGGAACTGAAGAAAATTACAATCACCAGGGAAGTGGTACAGAGCAAATTATTGGAACTGCAAGCTGACAAGTCCCCGGGTCCTGATGGACTTCATCCTAGGGTCATAAAAGAAGTGGCTAGTGAGATAGTTTATGCATTGGTTTTAATTTTCCAAAACTCCCTATAATCAAGAAAGTTCCATTAAATTGGAAAATAGCGTATATGAGTCTTTTATTCAAAAAGGGAGGGAAACAGAAAGCAGGAAACTGTAGACCAGTTATCATAGGGAAAAGGTTAGAAGCTATGATTAAAAATATTATAGCAAGTACTTAGATAAACTCAAGGGCCAGGATTTTTCAGTCAGCATGTGGGGGCGGACCCGACACGTTGGCGTGTAAAATGACACATGATGATGTTGGGCTTGTGTCTCGACATGATCGCACTGTCTCACACTGTTTCGTCTGGCAAGCGTGTGCCAGAGCCGGCTGCACGCCTGCCGTAATTACAAGGCCTATTGAGGCTATTAAGGAACTGATTCATTTCAAATTTACGCTGCCCGTCCAACCTAACGGTTGGCGGGCAGGAGAAAAGGCCAAGCGGAATTAAGTTTTATACGAAGCTTCATCTACGAGCGGGATCAGGTTTCGTAAAGCTTTAACAAATTGAATTAAAAATGTTTCTGAAATATAAAAACATGTCCCATCTCATGTGACACAGCAACTTTGTGCCTCAGGGAGATTGAAACGCTCTTTCGCGCACATTTACGCCCGGCTGTCCCTCCTCCCCCCGTCCACACAGGTAGTGCTGAACGCTACTACTTGAGTATTACTCCGGGTGGGCCTTAATCGGCCTGCCTGAGTAAAATTGCGGCGTGGAGCTGATCGCGGATGGTGGCCGGCTCTTCGACCGACCCCGCCCGATCCTGCCAAACCTGTATGATGTGGGAATAATTCAGGCCAAGGCAATCAGGCAGAGTCAACATGGTTTTGTGAAAGGGAAATCATGTTTAACCAATTTATTTGAGTTCTTTGAAGAAGTAACACATGCTGTGGATAAAGGGGCACCGGTGGATGTACCATACTTACATTTCCAGAAGGCATTTGATAAGGTGCCTCATCAGAGGTTATTGCAGAAAATTAAAACTCATGGTGTAGGGGGTATCATATTGGAATGGAAAGAAGATTGGCTACCTAACAGGAAGCAGCGAATAGGCATAGGCGGGTCTTTTTCTAGTTGACTAGATGTAACAAGTGGTGTGCAACGGGGATCAGTGCTGGGGCCTCAAATTTTTCCAATTTAAATAAATGTCTTGGATGAAGGGACCAAAGGTATGGTTGCTAACTTTGCTGATGACACAAAGATAGGTAGGAAAGTAAGTTGTGAAGAGGACAGAAGGCTACAATGCGATATAGATAGGTTAAGTGAGTGTGAAAAGATCTCGCAATTGGAAAATAATGTTTGAAAATGTGAAATTGTCCATCTGGACAGGAAAGTAATAAAGAAGCATATTATCTAAATGGTGAGAGACCACAGAGCTCTGAGATGCAGAGGGATCTGGGTATTCTAGTGCATGAGTCACATAGGGCAAGTATGTTGGTACAGCACGTAATTAAGAAAGCTAATAGTATGTTATCATTTATTCTGCAGGGAATTAAATACAAAAATAGAAAGGTTATGCTTCAGTTATATAGGGCATTGGTGAAACCACACCTGGAGTACTGTGTACAGTATTGGTCTCCTTATTTAAGGAAGGAGGATGTAAATGAGTTGTAAGCAGTTCGGAGAAGGTTTACTTGACAATACCTGGAATGGGAGGGTTGTCTTAAGAGGAAAGATTGGACAGGCTAGACTTGTATCCACTGGAGCTTAGAAGAGTAAGAGGCAACTTGATTGAAACATATAAGATCCTGAGAGGTCTTAACAGTGTTGATACGGAAAGGATGTCTCCTCTTGCGGGAGAATCTAGAAGTAGTTTAAAAATAAGATGTTGCCCATTTAATAAGGAGAATTTTTTTTCTCTCGGAGTGTCATGAGCCTTTGGAACTCTCTTCCTCAAAAGGTGGTGGAAGCATATCTTTGAATATTTTTAAGGCAGAGATAGATAAATTCTTGATAAGCAAGGGGGTGAAAGGTCATCAGGGGTAGGCAAGAATGTGGAGTTGAGGTTACAATCAGATCAGCCACAATCTTATTGAATGATGGAGCAGGCTCAATGGGCCATGTGGCCTACTCCTGCTCCTAATTCATATGTTCTTATTTATGTTCGTATTAATTTTTGGCTGATAGTCTGTTCACTGGCAAAGATAATACTGTTTTTAGTTTATACTGATGCATTCATGATGCCAATGATTTTGTATCTTTGCCAAATTGGATTACTCCTAGTATCAAAGGAATATAGAAATAGAAAGATAGAGCAGATGAATGCTTGGCTGGAGAGATGGTGCCAGAGGGAGAGCTGTGGCTTCATGGAATTGACATTGGGACCAGTTCTGTGGGAGATAGGGCCTGTGCAGGCTGGACAGGTTGCACCTGAACTGACCTGGGACCCAGGTCTTTATGGAAAATTTGCTGGTGCAATTGGGGAGGGTTTAAACTACCTCGGAAGTGGCGTGGGAATGAGGAGGTAATATTACAGAGGAAAACTAAGGTACACAAAAAACTGAGAGAGACACATAGCACTTGAGTAGGAAATGGTAAGGTATTAGGTGGGGAAATATGATGTTGTGGTAATAACGGAGACCTGGCTCGAAGAAGGACAGGACTGAGTACTACATATTCCTGGATTCAAGTTGTTCAGGAAAGATAGGGAAGGGACCATTTTCCTCTTGGTAAAAATAGGAGTAAAGTACTCATTTCCCTTCTGAAAATTGGTTCATTTGACCCACCTCATTCCCCAGAACCAAATCCAACAATGCCTCCTTCCTCATTGGACTGGAAATATGCTGTTTTTGAAAATTCTTCAGATAAGGAAGTTATTTAGGCAGGAGCATGGATTAAGGACACTACTATATTGCTGAGAGAAAGAGGATGTCCTAGAGGGGTCAAAGAGAGAATCTGTTTGGTTAGAGTTAAGAAACAATAGAGGTACCATTACATTGCTGGATGTACAGGCCACCAACTAGTGGGAAAGATGTAGAAGAACAAATTGGCAAGGAAGTTACAAAGAGGTGCAAGAATTTTAGAGTACTTACAATGGGGGATTTAATTATCCTCATATACACTGGGATAGTGCAAAGGCCAGAAAGGATTGAAAATTTTTCAGAGTGTGTTCAGAAGAATTTTCAACAACAGTATGTTTCCAGTCCAATGAGGAAGGAGGCATTGCTGGATTTGGTTCTGGGGAATGAGGTGGGTCAAATTAACCAATTGTCAGAAGGGAAATGAGCACTTTACTCCTATCTTTACCAAGAGGAAAATGGTTCCCAAGTCATAGTGAAATAAGAGGTAGTTGAGACACTGGATGAGCTAAGAATTGATAACAAGGAGGTATTAGATTGATTCACTGGGTGTAAACTGGACCAGATGAGATGCATCCAAGGATATTGAGATGGGTAAGAGAGGAAATTGGGGAGGCATTGGGCATAACCTTCCAAACCTCCTTAGATGCAGGGCT
The DNA here is from genome assembly GCF_964194155.1 of Cetorhinus maximus. Lineage (NCBI taxonomy): Eukaryota > Metazoa > Chordata > Chondrichthyes > Lamniformes > Cetorhinidae > Cetorhinus > Cetorhinus maximus. The sequence continues at coordinate 166,180,321 of NC_135880.1, forward strand.
GGTGCCAGAGGACTGGAGAATTGCAATTGTTACAACTTTGTTCAAAAAAACCGGGTGTAAGGGTAAGCCCAGCTAGTACAGGTCAGTGAGTTTAACCTCAGTGGTGGGTGAATTAGAAATGATTATTTGGGAAAACATTAACTGTCACTTGGACAAATATGAATTAATCACAGAAAACTAGCATGGATTTGTTAAGTGTAAATAGTGTTTTAATTAACTTGCTTGAGTTTTTTTGTTGAGGTAACAGAGAGTGTTGAAGTGGGTTCCACAGGGGTTGACCTAGGGACTCTGCTTTTCTTGATATTCATCAGCGGAGGTCAAACTTTCTGAAAGAGTCACATAAGATAACCTCCAGACATTCAAGAGCTGCAAGACATGGACAAACTTTACAGACACATATCTATTACTATTGCACACACATCTGTGTCCTCCCTCCACAGTCCAGTCACTCACTCCTGCCTGTCAGATGTGTTATAATGAAATTAAAGGCACCGGTCGCTCATAAGGGATTGTGCAAACACATTGCGGGTTCATTTATTAATTCTAGGCACTTGTGAACATGTACACCTTGTCAGAAAGATTGAGGACACCAGAGCTGCAGAGTTGTGTCTGTGTTCTGCCCCAGGTCAAAGTGAAACTGAGGCAGTTGTTACGGCTGGGATGGGAGGAGTGCGCAGTTGATCTAGTTCCACATGTTATACCATTGGTTTAAAAGTTTAATTTACTCACCAGTGTGGACAATTGTTTACCTTCACTACTGGTACCCAGAATAAAAGTGACTTTAACCAGCCTTCTTTCAATAAACAACAAACTTATTAGTTTATTATAAAACTAGCCTTGTCAAATAGAAAGGCAAAACTTATCAACATACAATATGGAATAAAAAATTATACTAATCACTCTTTTGAGATACCCTAAGTCTCTCTCACATACACATATACACAAACACACACACAAAACAATGAATTAAAAATAGAAATAGAGGAATTCGCCCAAAGATTAAAAGTCAATGGTTCAAAGGCAAAAGATAGATGGCGGAGTTCTTGAAATGGTGCCCAAGTTATACGGTTGGCCTCTCAGCACTGATCCATGAAATAATCAATGATTCTGGCACTGCTTTCCAGGTGGGCTCGAGGGTACTCTTTTCTAGCATGTAGAGCATTGCAGGAGTAGCTTAAATTCACTTCCGTCAGTGAACTGGCACAGAACTGCAAAAGGCTGCTGTCTTCTTTCTCAAGCAGTCGGTCCTTCTCTTCTCAAAGCAAAACCAAAACCCATTTTTAAAAGTCTTCCAGGCATGGTTCTTTTTTCAGAGCCAGAAAACCCATGTGATCCCCTTTGTACACAGTTCACCCAGGTCAAGAGGTTGGCAGGTTTTTTTCAACTGCATTAATTACCCTTTCTTGTAAAAGGATGCTTTTTCCAGGAGAAGCAGTCAGAGTCCTGCATTAACCCTTTAAGGGATAATACCTTTTAAAAGACAAATTTTTCCAGTATGTCCTTAGTCTTTGAAGACGAACCATTTTCTGTGAATAAAGCATTCATGACACTCCTGGGCTTGGAGAAATGAAACGTTATATTTATATATATAATATACAAAGCATAATAAAACATAAACAAAAATACTAAAACAACATCCATACTCTCATTCATTTACTTTTTATACAAAGCTAATCCAGTTACTCTTGTATCATTTTGGCCTTTAGCAAATTTAAGGCAAAGTTAAATTCTAGACAAAGCATCTGCAATTACATTGGCCAGAATTTTACATTCATCGGGCGGGCTCAGCGGGAGTGGGCCGGGGCGGTTGGGAATGCGATTGCCGCCCGTGATCAGCTCCACACAGCCATTTTATGTGGGCGGGCCAATTAAGGTCCGCCCTGTATGGGTTGCGAGCGGTAGCACTGAGCACTACCTGTGCAGGCGGGGGGAGGGAGGGAGAGTTGGGTCTAGCGCGCAGTTCGTGCATGCACACAAAAGAGCACTTCAGTCTCCCTGAGGCATGGAGCTGCCTTGGGAAGATTGAAGTGCTGTTGAAAAAAATTAATAAATGCAGTAAAAATTGAATGAAACATGTCCCCTCATGTGACTTTGTCACATAAGATGGGACATGTTTTTATTTTCAAATTAAAGGTTTTATTTAATTAGTATTAACTTTAGGAAGCCTCATCGCCCTCGTGGATGAGGTTTCCTAAAAAATGTAAAGGCCGCTTGGCCTTTTCACCTGCCCGCCAACCATTAGGTTGGACGGGCAGCATAAATTTCAAGATAATTAGGTCCTTAATGGCCTTAATAGGCCTTTCAATTATCGGTGGGCGTGCAGCCGACTCCGGCATGTGCCCTCCGAACGAAGTATTGCGCGAGTGTGCGGTGACGTCAGGACGCACGCCCGATGTCATCGCACATCATATTATGTTCCGGCATGTCAGGCGCGCGCCCGCATGCCGAATGTAAAATTCTGCCCATTGTTTTTCCCCACAATGTGGACAATATTAAGTGATGAGGCTGTAATAATGTACTCCATTGAAAGAATCTGGCATTCTGGGTTTTAAATTTGACCACAAAGGCTCAGGGGTTGTGATCAGTATATACCAGTGTCTCCCTGCATATATAGCAGACATACTCATCAAAATACTTAGGAGCTAATAGCAAGCCTGGGGTTACCTTCTCCACTGTAGAGTATCCTTTTTTGGTGTTAATTCAGCTTTTTGGAAAAGCATTACACTGGCCTTTCTTTGCCCAATTCACCTTGTAACAGGACTGCATCTTCCCCAGGTCACTAGCATCAACTGCTACTTTGAAAGGTTTCATGAAATTTGAAGCAGTCAACACTGGTTCATTGATCAAATTGTTTTCAGCCTTTCAAGAGATGCTTGGCGCTCTCCCATCCACACTAACTTGGCTTTCTTTCGTAACAAGTCTGTCAGTGGAGCAGCTATTGTACTGAAATTTAGTACAAATTTTCAGTAAAACCCACACATCCCCAAAAACCTCACGATCTCCCACTTAGTTTTAGGGGCAGGGAACTCCACCAATGTCGCTACCTTCGCTGTTCTTGGCAACACTTGCCCTTGCTCTACGACATGCCCTAGATAAGTTACTCGCTCTTTCGCGAATTCACTTTTGGCAAGCTTATTACCAAATGAGCTGCCTGTAGTTTTTTAAGCAGGGCTTCTAGCTGTTTCAGGTAGTGTTTCCAAGTGTCACTATATATCAGTACATCATCAAGATAAAATCACACAGGTAGGAACACCAGCCACTATTTGGCTCATTAGCCTCTGAAAAGTTGCTGGGGCATTTTCTAGCCCCAGTGACATCACTCGGCAATGGAAAAGAATGTCTGGCATGACAAGGGCTGATTTTTTTTTTAGATCGGGGTGTTAAAGGAACCTGCCAATATCCTTTTAACATATCTATTTTGGTAAGAAACATAACACTGCCAACTCTGTCAACACAGCCTTCCAAGCGAGGAATTGGGTAGGAATCTGCTTTTGTTACTGTATTGACATTTCTGTGGCCTATGTCAAATCTATATCTGGTTCAGCCACTAACACAGCTGGGGAACTCCAGCTGTTTTGCCTGGGTTCAGTGTGGTGATTTTCCAACATGCACTGGATCTCTGCTTTCACCTGAGCCTGTTTCTCTGACTCTAAGTGATAAGGATGCTGTATTACAGGAGGGGATTCTCCTACATCCACGTCATGTATGGCTAAGGTTGTACATCCTGGTTTGTCCCTACAGATCCCTTTAAATTCTGTAAGTAACCTCACTAGATCCTCTCATTGTCCTGCCTCTATATGAAAATTCTAGTAACTCTAGTATGAAAGTATGGTGCTTAACTGTTCTAATATTTCAGTGTTACCTAACCGGATAGTAGGAGGTTCAATTTGAGAACTGTCTAAGTCTCCTACTGCCTCACTCTCACTGTCTCTTCCGCCCTCCAATGTGCTTACTACCTGACATACCTACTCATTCTTATTCTCCTCCCTATAATGACATCGTTTCAACATATTGATATGACACAGCCAATTCTTTTTCCTACGATCTGAGGTGTCTATCCAATAATTTATTTTACCAACACTCTTAATTACCTTGTATGGACCACTGAACCATACTTTCCCACTGTAAAGGCAATAATACTAACACTTTGTCCTCTGGTTGTAATGTTCGGGTCATAGCTTGCAAACAGTCCACTCCTTCATCTTTGAAGAATTTTAAGATGTTCTTCAGCCACTTTGCAGGATCCTGTGAGTCGCTGCTGGAACACAGACACATAATCTACCATACAGGATTCATCCTTCTGTCCTAAAAACGTTTCTTTGATTAATTTCAGAGGTCCATAAATTAACCCAAAGGGGCTAAAACCAGTAGATTCATTCAGTGAATCTCAGGTAGCAAATAAAAGAAAGCCCAGTCTTTTGTCCCAATCATGGGGATATTCATGACAATATGCCTTAATCATCATTTTGCAAGCCTGATGGTACCTCTCTAAAGCTCCCTGTGTTTTTTGGATGATAGGTTGTGGACTTTAACTGTTTTATACCCAAACTGCTCATTATGGTTTGAAAATTTTTACACATAAAATTGGAACCTTGATGTGACTGGATCGCCACTGGTAATCCATATTGACTAAAAAACTGGGCTAACTTCTCTACTGCTACTTAAGCTGTAATTGTTCTGAAAGGGATGGCCTCTGGAAATCAAGTTGTCATACCCATAATAGTAAGGATATACTGGTGTCCTGCTTTCATTTTTGGTAACTCTCCCACCCTACTAAATGTTTTCTCAAAAACTGGCATGGGAATTAAGGGTGCCAGTTTGATTGCATGTTGTGGTTTTCCCACCAACTGGTATGTATGGCACGTTTTACAAAACTGCAGCACATCCTTGTGAACACCTGGCCAGTAAAACTGCCGGTTATCCACTCTTGGGTTTTCCATACCCCTACATGTCCTCCTTGGTTTTGTGGGGGTGACAGAGAAAGAATTTGGATTTAAGGACCAGCTCATAATCGTTGTGACCCCCTGGTCTTCAAATTGGGTTCTAACTACTGGGGGAAGTGAATTTTTAAATTCTTCCAGGAGAATTATTTCCCTAAGAACCTCATAAACCTCAAAAGTTGACTTTACCTTTAATCCAACGGTCAAAATTATCTTGCTTTACCCTCCCAAATTCAATATAAGTCTGCCCAGGTTGTTTCATTACATTTTGAAATTTCTGCCTGTAAACCTCAGGGACCAACTCATATGCACTCAGTCTAGCCTTTTTTACGGCATCATAATCCATAGGAAACTCTTCTGAAAGTGATGCATAAACCTCATGAGCTCCACTTGCCAACCTACTCTGTAAGAACAATGTCCAGATTTCTATCGGCCACTTCATTTGCTTAGCTAGCTTTTCAAATGAAGTAAAGAATGCCTCTACATCCCTTTCCTCAAACTTTGGGAGGGCATGTACAAATTTAATCATCTCCCCACTGAGCTTTGGGTTGGAGGTGGTTTATTCATCAGCAGAACCTTCCTCAGTATCTGAGGTCTCCCTTTTTAATTCTAATATTTAAGATGGAATTCCCTTTCTTGTTCCTTCTCTCTTTCCTCCCTTGCTAACTGCTCTTTCTGGAGGTCAGGTTCTCGTATTTACAATTCTCTTTCCTTTTACAATTCAATTTTTATCATCCCTCTTTCTTTTTCCTTTTCTTTTTGTTTTGCCTCCAATTCAAGTTTTTTCAGTTCCTTTTCATGTTCAAGCAGCTTCATTTGCAACTGAATCCTAGCTAACTCAATTGACTCACCCCCTGGAGAACGTGGTCTCCCTTGTATCCCTTCCAATTTCAAATACTGCGCTATTACCTCAACTATGTCCGCGTTCCTTGCCCCAATGGTTAACTCCAATTTATCCGTCAATTCCATTAGCTTAGTCTTGGTTACTTTTGAAAACCAGTCAGGGTTAAATCTTCCATCACTAGAAAAGTCTTAGCAACTTCCAAAGCCATGTTGATTTATTAATGTATAAGAAACCTGGTCTCCGTCCTGCTATCCTTCCGATTATTATTATTCCGAGTCCAATCACCCATTGTCCTCATTTCAATTCCTGCAAGAGCCCCCAACCTATGTTATGAACAGGATGGGAGGTGTGCGCAGCTGATCTAACCCCGCTACTCCACAGGTCATACCGTTAGTTTAAAAGTTTAATTTACTCACCAACGTGGCCAAATGTTTACCTTCACTACTGCTACCCAGAATAAAAGTGACTTCAACCAGCCTTCTTTCAATAAACAACAAACTTAGTAGTTTATTATAAAATCAGTCTTGTCAAATAGAAAGGCAAAGCTTATCAACATACAGTATGGAATAAAAAATGATACTAATTACTCTTTCGAGATACCCTAAGTCACACACACACACACACACACACACACTCACACACTAATAGAAATGGAGGAATTCGGCCTAATGTTAAAAGTCAATGGTTCAAGGGCAAAGAATAGATGGTGGAGTTCTTAAATTGGCATCCGGATTATATGGTTGGTCTCTCAGCACTGGTGCATGAAACAATCAACGACTCTGGCACTAATTTCCAGACGGGCTTCTGTAATACTGGGGGGTACTCTATTCCATCATGTAGAGCATCTCAGAAGCATCTTATATTCACTTCTAGCTGTGGACTGGCTCTGGACTGCAAACAGCTGCTGTCTTCCTTCTCAAGCAGTTGGTCCTTCTCTTCGAAAAGCAAAACCAAAACCCATTTTTAAAACAATCTTCCAAGCATGGTTCTTTTCTCAGAGCCAGAAAACCCATGTGACCCCCTTTGTACACAGTTCACCCAGGTCAAGAGGTTTTTTTTCAACTGCTTAATTACCTTTCTTGTAAAAGGATGTTTTTTTTCCACGGATAACAATCAGAGTCCTGCATTAAATCTTTAAAGGACAGTGATTTTCTGTGATTAGAGTGTTCATAACACTGGATCATATGACACACTTGCCTTAAAGAGTTGGCATTCTGCTCTCCCTTAAAGGCATATTACAACCCTCCCCCTTTCTTGTTAAAGATACCTGACCCCCTTCCGACAATGTATACCTGTTTACAACACATGGGCTAGAATTTTACATCATTTCAGCGGATGTGCGGCCAACCCGAAAGAGCATAACACCTCGTGAGAAGACGTTGGGCGCAGGTCCTGACATCATTGTGTACTTACGCGATATTTCGCTTGGTGGGTGCACGCGGCAGTTGGATGCAGGCCCACCAACAATTAAGCAGGCAATTAAGCCCATTAAGGAGTCAATTGAAAGTGGTTTTACATGGCCCATCTACTTTTACGGTTGGAGGACAGGCCAATCGGCCTGGCGGGCTTTACATTTTTGCTACAACCTCGGTCCAGGATGGGATGAAACGGCCAAGGTGAAATATAATACAAAAGTATGTATGGTGACTGAGATTTTTTGAGTTCTGTTGTCAGGCACTTGAATGTGCTGCATAGACATAGTTTGCTGCACTCTTTCTTTTCATTTAACTTGCGCAGGTCTGCAGCTTCCTGAGGCAGCTCCGCAGCAGCTGTCTGCCATCAGGGAGCTCGCTAGAAGCACCCACCAGCACCCTCACTTTTCTTGCGCCCACCTCTTCCCATCGCTGCCATGCAGCACAGAGCCTTTCTGAGTATGCATTTCACGTTGGCTGTCTATTAATTAGCCAGCTAGTGTGAAATTGCGTTTGGGGGCTGATCATGGCCAGAATCGCATTTTGCGTCCACTTCCGAGCCCGCCGATTGCATGCACCCAACGAGCGCAAGATTCAGGCCATGACCATGTTTAGTTACCATTACATAAGTGTATAGGGCTGGTTAATCTATGGGTGGAATTGTCTCCCAGAATTGCACTAAACATGGTAGCGGGCATGAAAACGGATGCTTTACCTGCCGGCCGCAATGACGGATTTTTGCAGTGTATCGTCCGCTTCTCGGCATGTCCCACCTCATTAATAATGCATTCACGGGAAACACACCCAAACGTTAGTAGGCACGCTCTGATTTTCCCGCCATGCCGTGACCTCAGCGCTTTTCCTTGCTCCAGGCACCATATTCAAAGTGCACCAGAGCGCAGCTTTCTTCATGTCTACAAACCAGGACAGGTCCGGACGACAGATGGCCCAAAAAGCAAAGGTAACGGCAGCTCTCAAATTTAGTGACTTCTCTTTGGGCGCCTGCTGAATGCAGCAGAAGGCCGCTGTGAATTCCTCTACCCACGCACTGGCAGCAGGAGGTCCACCAGTGTCAACAATCTGGCCAGGGAGGTGGTGGCAGCGATGGTAAACACCAACGGAGCATAGAGGAGGTCAGACATCCAGTGCAGGAAGAGGATGAATGCTCTCATCTGTTCTACCAGGGTAAGTCAACCACATCATCACTCTCAACTCACACACTCACAAACACATCACACATCCACAGGGATCTCATAGCTCAAGGGACAACACCACTAACTCTCACACACACCCTCACACCTCCATCAGGTTCATATCCTCTTGAGCTCGTGCCCTCATCCTGCCCATGGCTTCACTCACCACACAAACATTCCACTCAGTGCCATGTGTCCTGCTCACACTCTCTCCACCTGTTTTCATGCAGGAGAAGCTGGCTCACATCAGCAGGGAGAGGTCCCAGACTTGGGGTGGAATGGCCCACATTATGCCCCTCACTCACTTTGAGGAGCACGCCATCACACTGACAGGGGAGGATGTGGATCGTACCTGTGGCGATGGTAAAGTCGGCAACGAACACCCACGTGAGGATCCTGCACCACATCATCCCTCTCTCAACACAACTGTGAGTGCTCTCTCTCCTGCTTTTGACTCTGCTGACATGCACTAATTCTCTCCACTTTGGTTCACAGGGAGCTCAGCCAAGTGACCAACACCCTCAGCCAGCCAGTCCCTCAGGTCCATCCAGGTTTTCGCCTCCAGCCAAGAGGACACCTCCTCCATTGAAGAGCTGGAAATAAGCAGCTTGGAAGACCCTTGACAGCACTTAACCATACCCTACACCATTGCAGAGACACGCACCTTGGTGGGACTTAGATCTAGAGCAGGCTTGGGTTCACAACCTGGTGGTCACCGCATGGACACATGTCCACAGCAGGAGGAGACAGGTTCAGCTGAGCTCCCCATCACTCAGAGGACTGCTGGGGAAGAGCCATCTGTGAGGTCCAAGTCAGATGACAAGAGTCTGCATTCGGCTTCCCAACTCATCGGTTGGGATTTTCTGTGCTTGCCGGCATCGGGCATGATCGTTGGCATGACCAGACAATATGGCGCGATCGGTTTCACGACGGCGTGAAACTAGTTCGCTATCATCCGCTCAGCCCGCCAATAGTGAGCTGCATTTTCTGCCATTGGACATTGAGAACCTCATTGTAATACATCAGCATATCATTCATAGGCCAGCCTGCTGGAATCGACTGCCCACGTTGGCAGGAAAACACACTGATGCATTTCACAACAGCAGATAAGTGACTGCGCTTCGTTCAAGACTTCAAGGTGTGTTTGCCTACCTTGCTTCGGTCAGCACTCGCACTCATCAGTGCCAGGTACTAGACAGCACCACATCACTTTTAGGGGGGCTCACGGGCAGGTCTCTATCTACCAGATCAATTATATGTCGGAGGCTTTTCAATGGCTGCAATGGGGAGAAGTGGCCTCAGGTAAGGGAAGAGGCTGCAGGATGAGAGCTATACTGGAGAAAGAGGGTAACCCAGGGTCTGTGTGGGGGCACATGTTGATCTGTGCAAGTGGCCTGAAGATAGTGAGTTCTGAGGAGGTAGTCTCCAGAGAGATGAGGCCAGATGGACATGTGAGGGTGTGTGTGAGAATGGGCGGTGATGTCCCTTGAGCTAGCAATGAGTGAGATGCCAATGAATGTGTGATGGGCTTGTGAGTGTATGAGTTTAGAGTGATGAGATGGTTGCCTTACCCTGGCTGCATGAATGAGATCATTCATCCTCTATCTGCACTGGATGGCCAACCTCTTCTCTGCAGCATTGGCACTGATCACTACTGCCATCGCCTACCAAGCTGGAGTAGTGAGATTGCTGCCCCTCCTACAATCAGAGCGACGGTAGAGGACATCACAGCCGGCCCTCACAGCATCTAAAAAGGTGTTCGAGGACTGCAATCTTCTTGTCTTTCGGGGCCATGTCTCCTTTGCAGCAGTCTTGGGCTGGAAGCGCTGAGTGCAGCTGTACTTTAAATGTGGTGCCTGGCGTGATGGATTGGCGAGGTGATGGCGTGACAGGTGAATTGAAGCCCACCCACCCAAGAATGCATAAATAATGTGGTGGGTTTGGGATGATATGGCGTGAAAATCCTCCATCGCACTACCACACTTAGTGCAAATCTGGGACGATTCTGTCCATCGTGGAGGGTCAGCAAAAGGCAGGGGAACATCATGCAGAGCTGTTGGAAGCACTCGACAGAGTAGCACATGAATTGGAGGAGTGTGTCTACCTGCTCTCTGATGAAGTGGTGCCCACATGTGCACACATGGACATCTCCATAGGAAGCATGCTGGACACCATGGAGACCCTGTCCAGCAGAACGCGGGGATGTGGTACATCATGGTAGCTATGAGTGAGTTCCTGCTGTGACAACGTGAGTGGCAAACAGGGCACCTCGACATCCCTCCACATGCTCCTACCCCTCACAGAGTCAGGCCGGGAAGAGAGGAAGAACAGCAGCTGAACAACCCTGGGTCATCCACTCAGGGATCTCAGAGGCTTTCCATTCCCTCCGAGCCCCCATTTGCCTGTGACCCCCTCAACCTCATCTTCACAGAGGGAGCAGCTGGCCCATAGGAGGACAGCCAAAGTAAGCCAGGGTCCTCATGGCCTCAGCTCTCTAGATGACGCATGCCAAAATCATTAAAGGCACAGGGCCAGCCATTGCCTAGGCTGTCTCCACCCCTGCTGCAGATGTCAGAGCAGCGCCTAGAGGAAGCATTGTGCCTAGAAAAGTTAAGAAATTCTGATCACAGGTGGTAGCACGGGTGAAGACATTTTGTCACTTTATAATCTGAAAACATATTCACTTTCACTGAATAACGTGTAATGTTGTCTTTCAGCATCATTTACAGGCTTCATGAGTACTCCCCCTGCACCCACCCCACTGGAGATCAGCTGCACGCAGCTGGAGCACGAGTGATTCTGAAGGGAGAAGTGTATGTGTCAGGGCCTTTCGGAGCCTCGTGAAAGCATTCTCCCACACAAGCGGATCCTTCATCCATCACACTCAGCTCACTGTCCCAGGCATTTTCAATACTGCCTGCTGGGGCTCCCTTTCAGTTGTCCATCTGAGCTGACCTGCATCTCTGCCCACCCACCGTCCGCACTCCCGTGCATCAACATGAGGTTCTGCTCACTTTCGATCTCGAAAAGAAGGTAGTGGCCACATTCCTCATGAGCTCTATTATGACACAGCAGTTGGTAAAGGCTGAGTTATTTAAAATCCCAGAGGGAAACTTTAAACGACTGTCATAGCCTATTCTTTCAATTGGTATGTTTGAGATGCAGTTCTGAATTCAGAAATGAAACCACCAAGTCTCCAGAGGTTTTTTCTATAAATTAAATTAAACATTTACTAATTTAACAACAAATTTAAACACATACACATGTCTACAAATTACTACCATAATAACTTTTAAACAAATCCCCAAATTAATTACTCCCCCCGGTAATCTTCCCCAAGGCAACAATAACTCACAGAATTAAACAGACACCGGGCCAAGCAATTTTATCTTACAAATTCAAAATGTTGTTGCTTTCAATTTGGTTCCTTTGCACAGTTGTAGGTTTACAGGCGGCATGCCTCTGACCCACACAAAAATCTTTTCTGTATATATCTAGCCTTCCCTTTGAATGCTCATTGAAGTCCTCATTGTATCATCAGGCCCTTTGAACTGCACCTCTTCTAACAATAGAACCTTTTTCATTGAACCAATTTTTATTAGTAATATAAACATATAGCTAGGTGCAAGATTTCACCCCCCAGTCTTTGAATGGTTTATTCAACAAAATGCAAATGTACTCTTTACCTCAACTTCCTTACTGTTTAACATCTCAAAATTACTATGCATCAAAGCACCCAGACTAGCTGGCTTTAATTCAATTAACACACACTCACACCCACCGACACAGACACAGACCCTACTACAAGTCCAATTTAAAATAATTTCCAATAACATTATATACATTAATAACTTCATGACAAGCTCCCCCACCATTTCCCTTCTTCTAGTCACCCATGTCCTTTCCCCCATAACCATAGACCCCCCCTGGCATAACCTTCGACCTCCCCGCTTTAACTTTCCAGCCTGAGCCATTGTCATTCCAGGTGTCCAGGTGAATGTGCATATTCCCAACCTTCCTGAAAATCCCATCCCCATCCACATTGCCCTTCCAAACCTCCTCCTTCCCATCCCCCATGTCTGTGTCCCCACCAACCACCCTCGCTGCGCCTTCTACCGATACTGTTACACCTTCACCCTCCCGCCTACCAGCTCCCTCTGCCTCCTGTTACCCTAACTGTCCCCTCCTACCATGCCCACCCTGAGCTCACTCCCCAGGAGGCATTCATTGACTCAACAGACCCCTCCCTTGTACTAGACATTCCAACCCCCCAACACCTTCCTCCCCCATACACCTTTCTACCCCCTTCCTCCACCCATACTCCTTCCTCTACCCTTACTCCATCCTCCACCTATCCTTCCTCGTTCTACCTGACCTCTTATTTTTAAACAATATCCCCTAGTTTTAGTCTCCCCCACAAGAGGAAACATCCTTCAGGTATCTACCTTATCAAGTTCTCTCGGGATCTATATGTTTCAATAAGATCACCACTCATTCTTCTAAACTCCAATGGGTATAGGCCTAACCTCTACAACCATTCTTCATAAGATAACTGTTTCATTCCAGGAATTAAGTGAACCTTCTCTAAACTGTTTCTAAGGAGATTATATGTTTTTTTTTAAATAAGAAGACCAACACTGCACACTGTTTTGTGAACCATGAGGTGGATAATTGTAGTAATTATGGTTTTATTTAGAGTGTAATGTACCTTTAAGAATAATACTTGCTAAGCAAGATCACATGATCTGTAAAAACCAATAGGAGAGTAGTGCAGGCTACGTCAGCAGCCAGTGTAGAGTTAGAGTTGAAAGCTCACATGTAGTTGCTGCTGAGTATACTGTAAATAAACTTAATGTTTCCACCCAAGGAGTGTCTGCAGATCAACTCCATCACTGATAGTACAATTCGGCCACCCTACAACAAACTGGCAACAAGGATAAAAAATAAATCAGCACTGTACCTCACCTAGTGAATGTAAGTAGCAAGCTCCATTATTATTGAAGAAGCTATCCCCTCTCAAAGTGCCATAATTTGGGAATTGGTCCTTTTGAATCAGCCACAGATGACAGGCCTCAATACATAGAACACCTTGTGTTCTTTTTTTAAGTAAATGAGATTACAGGGGAAGAGAAGTGGCGAGCAATCATCTTGAATACTTGTGTGAACAAACCTATAGTCTGCTTCGAAGTTTGATGGCGCCCAATGTCCCAGATTCAAAGAATTTTGATGAGTTGGTGGACATCATGAAGGGTCATTTTCATCCCAAGCCCTCAGTCATGATGAAGGGGTTCAGGTTTAATTTGCAAAATAGAGCCCTGGATGAGACAATTGCATGCTATGTGGAAAGTATGAAGTAGATAATGGAAAATTGTGAGTTTGGTATGACTTTGAACGACATGCTGAGAGATTGTTTAGTATGTGATGTGAAAGAGGACTCTATTCAGAAAAGATTATTGTCCGAAATGAATCTGGATTTCAAGAAGGCTCTGGAGATAGCATTGGCCATGGAAAGTGCAGTGAGAGATTCAAAAGAAATACAGGGTGCACAAAATGGCGCTGTCCTGCACATCAGGCAGGAAACCTCAGCTGAAAAGAGTGCGATATAGCGAGACTCTGCCAAGAAGCGGGAAACAGACCCCACTAGCCAGAGAATAAAGAAAAATAACCTAGCAGCGAAATCGAAGGATAATTTTAATGCAGGTGGAAACAATCAGCCTTTTAGCAATTGGTAGTTTTAAAAAACTGAATCTACTAATGTCATAGAAATAGACATATGATGACGCAGTGCAAGGAAAGATGAAAGTAGGCTTGTAAACAAAGGAAAAAGCCCAATGAAATCTACAATGTAGAAAAGCCTGAAATAACAAATTCAGACATTTACTCATGGTTTAATCTGAAAGTTGGAAAGACAGAACCAATATTTGTCACAGTGAAAGTAAATGGCAAACCTGTTAGAATGGAAGTGGACATGGGAGCTTCCATTACAGTCATTGGGGAACATACTTTCAGATATTTGAATAATGGTGAACATCAATTAAGTTTAGAAGAAACAGCCGCCAAGCTAAAAACATATACAGGTGAAGCATTGAAGTAAAAGGCATAAGCTGAGTAACTGTCCATTATGGAAGCCAATCAGCATAGCTACCCTTGATGGTTGTAGCAGGTGAAGGTCCAAGCCTCCTGGGGATCAATTGGTTAAAGGAGATTAAGTTAGAATGGGCTGAAATTTCCCAGTTGAGAGCAAGTGGGCTACCAGAGCTACTTAGAAAGTATGGCAACATCTTTAAGGATGAACTGGGGAAAATCCATGGCCTGCAGGCCAAGATTCATGTGGATCCGGAATGAACCCCTCACTTCATGAAGGCGAGACCGGTGCCATGAGCCCTGTGAGAAAAAGACGACATTGAACTGAACAGACTAGAGAAACTGGTCATTATACAACCTGTTCAGTTCTCAAAATGGGCAGCACCCATAGTCCCTGTCGTTAAATCCGACCACAGTGTCCGAATTTGTGGACACTACAAACTGACGGTTAATAAAGTAGCTAAGCTAGACAGGCACCCCATTCCAAAAATCAAAGGCCCTCTGTGCCAAGCTGGCAGGAGGGACAACGTGCACAAAGCTTGACATGAGTCATGCTTATCAACAACTAGAGTTGAATAATGCCTCCCGGGAAATTGTCACAATTAATACCCACAGAGGATTGTATAAATATACACGATTGCCTTTTGGTGTCTCCTCCACTTGTGGCATCATTCACAGATGGACAAGCTTACTGCAGGGGCTGCCCCAGGTTGTAGTCTATTTAGACAATGTATTGGTGACAGGATTCTCTGGAAAAACATTTGGCAAACTTAGAAGAAGTCTCAAAATGTTTCTTGCAAACTGGAGTACGTTTAAAAAAAAGAAAAGTACACATTCTAAGTGAGAGAGGAAATCTATTTAGGCCATCGGGGGGATTCACAGGGCCTCCACCCGATTGAGGAGAAAGTGAGAACCATAAGAGAGGCACCTGCACCAAAGAACTCCTCAGAGCTCAAATCATTTCTAGGGATGATCAACTATTATGGCTGGATCTTACCCAATTTGTCTACAGTGCTGGCCACCACCCCCTGCATTCTCTACTCAAAGAGAACAAAAATTGGTCTTGGGACGCTTTCGTAAAGGTGAAACATTTGTTGCACTCGTCCAATCTATTAGTGCATTATGACCAGATGAAAGAACTGGTGCTGACATGTGACCCATCTCCCTACAGAGTGGGAGCAGAGTTTTCTCATTGGATGGATGACTGCACGGAACGACCAATAGGTTACGTATCAAGAATGCTCAAAACAGTGGAAAAGGGATGCTCGCAGCAAGAAAAGGAAGGCCTGTCCATCATCTTTGGTGTCAAGAAATTTCACCAGTACATACACGGCCTCCATTTCACAATCATTTCAGACCACAAACCATTGCTAGGATTGTTTACTGAGGACAAGGCTATACCATCCATAGCCTCAGCAAGAATACAACGATGGGCTTTAATCCTGGCAGCATACAAATGCACTCAGTCATTTGCCTTTACAAGAGAATGATGAACATGTCCCAGTTCCACAGGGACTTGTTTCACTGTTAAATTTCTTAGATTCCTCGCTGGTATGTGCTCGACAGATCAGAGACTGGACAAGTCAGGACCCAATCCAATTTCAAGCATGAGAACAAGTGCTACGTGGTTGGTCACAGGAGCCTGTACCTGATGAAATGAAACCGTACCTCAACAGAAGACATGAAATAACCAGCCTGGATGGCATCTTATTATGGGGACCACGAGTGATAGTTCCTCCAAAGGGAAGGGGGCCACTTTTAATTGATCTACACAGTACCCATCCAGGAATTTCCTGAATGAAGACCATAGCAGCAGCTATCTATGGTGGCCTGGGATGGATGGTGAAATAAAGAGTTTAGTAAAGCATTGTGTGCAATGTCAGCATCTGCAAAAGTTGCCAGTGACAGCTCCATTACACTCATGGGAGTGGCCAGGTAGCCCCTGGGTCCAGTTACACATTGACTACATTGGACCTTTCCTGGGAATAATGTTTCTGCTCATTGTCAATGCCCATTCAAAATGGTTGGGCGTATATGAGGTGAAGTCACCAATGTCGGGCGCTACAATTAGAAACTACATCAGAGTTTTGCTATTCACGGACTACCAGAAGTGGTCATTTCCGATAATGGCGTGGCATTTATGAATGCTGAGTTTCAACAGTTTATCAGCCTCAATGGTATCACTCACGTGAAAGCTGCACCGTACCACCCTTCCTCAAACGGACTGGCCGAAGGGGCGGTTCAACGTTCAAGGCAGGCATGAAAAAGTTAACTGCTGATTCCCTTGGCAATCAAGCTAGCACACTTTCTTTTCCATTACAGGACTATCCCTCACACAACAACAGGTGTCACACCTGCAGAGTTATTGTTGAAACGTCGTCTCAGGACGAGATTGAGCCTAATAATGCCAAATTTAGAGGGGAAGGTGGAAAGGAGTCAGGGAAGCCTGAAAACTAGACACGACTGGCAGAGCCGTGAGAGGAAATTTACCGTGGGAGAACCGGTAAATGTGAAGAACTTCGGGGAAGGACCAAAGCGGTTAACAGGTGAAATAAATGCGGTGACTGGACCTCTATCTTACCATGTGGAGGTGGAAGGCCAGATCATCTGTAAACATGTGGACAATTTAAGGAAGAGAGAGACAAATCACCAAGATTTGCTTCCACCAGTAACCATGACCGGGTCTGCGTTTCCTGTTGAGGATACTTAACCCAGGACTGATGTTCTTGTAAGAGTTGAGGATACAGAACTGCAAGTGTCCACTGAAGCACCTGATGTTCAGGCAACTCCGGAAAAGGAGGTTCCTGACGAATCTGAAGTTGTGGAGCTGCGACGTTCCACATGTACCAGGAAACCACCTGAAAGACTGAACTCATAAATTCCTTACCCAGTGTAAATATTATGTTGTCTTGAAAACTATGTACTTGTAAATATAATATGTGAGGCGAGTTAAAGAGGGAGGAATGTAGCAATTATGGTTTTATTTAGTGTGTAATGTATCTTTAAAATTAATACTTGTTTGGCAAGATCACATGATCTGTAATGACCAATAGGAGAGTAGTGCAGGCTACCTCACAGTCAGTGTAGAGTTAGAGTTGAAGGCACATGTGTAGTTGTTGCTGAGTATATTGTAAATAAGCTTAATGTTTCCACCCAAGAAGTGTCTGCAGATCAACTCGATCACTAATAGTACAACTTGGTCACCCTACAATAGTAATGATAAATTAAAAGAATACATAAACATGCTGGTGGAATTGGCAACCAATTGGCAGATGATACTTAATGCCGAGAAAGGTGAAATAATTAATTTTGGTATGAAGAATAAGGAGAGGTAATGTTAAATGAAGGACACAATTCTAAAAGCGGTG
This sequence comes from Cetorhinus maximus, assembly GCF_964194155.1. Lineage (NCBI taxonomy): Eukaryota > Metazoa > Chordata > Chondrichthyes > Lamniformes > Cetorhinidae > Cetorhinus > Cetorhinus maximus. The sequence continues at coordinate 166,198,162 of NC_135880.1, forward strand.
CCGGAGCAGAGAAACCTGGTGGTATATGTGAACAAACCATTGAAGGTGGCAGGGCAGGTTGAGAAAATGGTTAATAAATCACACAGGGACCCTGGGCTTTATCAATAAGGTACAAAAACGAGGAAGCCAAGATAAACCTGAATAAAACACTGGTTTGGCCTCAGCTGGAGTATTATCTCCATTACTGAGCACCACACATTCGGAAGGGTGTGAAGGCATTAGAGAGATTGCAGAAAAGATTCACGAGAATGCTTTCAGGTTTGAGGAACTTCCCTTATATGGGGAGATTGAAGAAGCTGGGGCTGTTATCGTTGGAGAAGAGAAGATGAGTTTTGATTGAGGTGTTCAAAATGATGAGGAGTCCTGACAGAAGAGATAGGGAAAAATTGTTACTGTTGGCAGAAAGTTTGAGAAGCAACGAGCAACATTTTAAGATGATTGGCAAAAGAAGAAATGAAGAACAACTTTTTTATGCAGCGTGTGGTTAGGATCTCAAATGCATTGCCTGAGAGTGTGGTAGAGGCTGACTCATTCTAGGCCTTCAAAAGAGAATTAGATAATTATCTGAAGAGAAAATATTTGCGGGGTATGGGGAGATGGTAGGCAAATGGGCCTCAATGAGTTGCTCCTGCCGAGAGCTGGCACAGACAAGACTAATTGAATAGCCTCCTTCTGTGCTGTAACCATTCTATAATTCTACAATGCTGTAACTTTATTTCTGCCCGCACTCAATTTCAGTGCCGTTTCCCTGCTGAAAGTTTGGGATTACAGAATCAGTCCTCCTGTTTGAACAGGCTTGTCAATATTTCTACCTTGCATGGTGGTTTAGTACAGCTATCATCAGACACTGTAGGAATGAGTACCTTATGTTTCCCAGGAGCCAAATATTCCATTTCTTCTCTCCTTTGAGCAGCACTGGAATAGTGGGTTATGTGAGGATCTGTACTTCTTGGCTACAGAGAGGGTTCTGGAAACATAGCCTATTGGCCTCTCTGAACTATCTTCCATCCTGTTTGACAACACCACTCCCACACCGTAGCGAGATGCATCACAGGTTAATATTAATTCTTTTGATGGGTCATAATGCACTAGTAGACATGATGACTGTAATAGCTTCTTGACTTTCTCGAAGGCTTCTCCTTGTTGCAAATTCCAAGACCAATGATGGTTCTTTTGCAATAATAAATGTAAAAGGGCTAACACTGTTGACAAGTTTGGCAAGAAGTGACTGTAATAATTAATCATGCCCAAAAGATTTGAGTTCAGTGACACTGGTAGGAGGGGGTGCCTCCTTGGTTGCCCTGATTTTCTCCTCTACTGGATGAAACCCTTGGGCATCCACTCGATAACCTAAGTAAGTGACTTCTGGCCAAATGTTCAGCTTCCATTGATCCTGTGATTAGGATGTCATCCAGGTACACTACTACTCAGGGAAGTCTTTGCAATAGGCTTTCCATTATCCTTTGGAAGGTTGCACAGGCAGAGGATACACCAAAGGGTAGGTGTGTATACTGGTATGGGCCCTTGTGCGTGTTGATGATTACACATCCTCTAGACATGCTGTCCAGCTCCAGCTGTTGGTATGCATAGCTCATGTTCAATTTAGTGTAGGATTTTCCTCCATCATTAGTGTACAAATCTTCAATCCTCGGGATAAGATATTTGTCTAATTTAGCAGCCTTGTCCACATTTAAATTGTAGTCTCCACAAATGCGAATAGTTTGATCTGGTTTCATCACAGAGACTATGGGTGCTGCCCATTCAGAAAATTGGACTGGCTGGTTGATGCCCAGCTTCTCTAAGTGGCACAACTCTGCATCCACCATCTCCTTTAGGATGTAAGGCACAGGTCTGGCCTTAAAAATAAGGGGTATTGCCTCCAAATCTGCATATATTTTTGCTTATAAGCCTTTTACCTTTCCCAATCTGTCACAGAGTACACTGTCATATTTTCTTAACATCTCAGGAGTTTCTCTTGTTCTCACTTGAAATATTTCTGACTAGTTGAACTTAATTGTTTGGAACAAGCATGGTCAAGCGCTGATTCCAGTGTCAGCAACAACAGAAGTTGCCTGTTTTAGCTCCAATGCATCTGTGGGAGTGGCTTGGTCGACCCTGGGTTAGACCAAATATTGATTATGCAGGACCATTTTTAGGTGCCATGTTTTTATTGATCATCGAACCATTCTTAGTGGATGGATGTGAATGAAGTCAGATCACCAACATCGAGTGCAACTATTGAAAAGCTACGCCAATGTTTTAGTGCACATGACCCACCGAAGTCATTGTTTTGGATAGCGGTGCTGTCTTCACTAGCACAGAATTTCAGAGATTCAGTGAATTTAAATGGAATTAAGCATATTAAAACAGCACCATGTCATCCCTCATCAAATGGGTTAGCTGAAAGAGCAGTGCAAACTTTCAAATCAGGAATGAAGAAGTTATCCGAAGGTACTGTAGAAACTCGACTTTCATGTTTTCTTCTCAATTATCGTACGACTCCTCATGCAACTATGGGTTTGACACCATCTAAATTACTGATGAAACACCGCCCATGTACAAGGTTAAGCCTGGTGTTTCCAAACTTAGAGGAGAGTTTAAAGAAGAATCAGAGTAATCAGAAATTGAATCATGACATTCATAGCAAAGCTTGAAGGTTCACTGTAGGAGATACAGTTTTCGTGTGGAATTTTGGAAATGGACCTAGTTGGGTTCCTGGTATAATTGACTCAGAAACTGGACCATTGTCATTCCAAGCAGAAATGGAAGACTGGATTGTTCGAAAACATGTAGAGAGACATTCCAACAATCAACTATTCCACCTGTAACTGATGTTGAACCTTTAATCCCTGAGATGACAGATCAGCCTAGAATAGACATACCCGATGTCTGTGTTGAATTGCCTAATCTTGAACTGCCACTTTCTAATGTCGTATCTGATGCTGCAGTTCCTAATCATGCTGATCCAGTGGGAGAATCTCAAGTGGTAAAGCTACGCCATTCTAACTGAATTAAAAAACCACCTCTTAAAGAGATTAAGAGACTTAATCTTTAATCATATGACCTGCGAATCTATGTATATGTTGTCAATTAAAATATTCTTTGTAAATAGGAAATGTAAAAAAATACTAAGGGGAGAGGAAATGTAGTATTGAAGGTATAGCTTTTCCTACTGCCTTTAGGGGTCACATGATTATACTGACGAATGAGCCTTAAGTGTGGATAATCTGAGGGGCAGAGCTTGCTAGTCATGGATCTGGTTCAAGCATGTCACTTCTAAAAGAGCTCTGTAAATAAAGTTAACTGTTTCAAGTAAGAAACCTGTCCGGTACATCAAGTTCATTACACAGAGTCAGTAATATGCCTGGCGGTTAACTTCATTTATTACTATTTCAAAATATCCATCTTAAGATTTCACAAAGAATAGTACCCATAGCTCTAAGTCTAAAGTTTGCATGTGAAGTACTTAAGGCAAATTGTGAGCATTTCTTGTCAAAGCCGGTTCACCTTACTTTGCCTTGAAGTTATATAAAGTTCCTGTATGGAGAGATGCTCATAAAATCTGAGACCAAAAGATCTCTGCTGACCAAGATCAGGAAGAGTCCTTTGGAATTTCCTGGGCGTGTAATAATAAATCATGATTTAGAAAGTTTGAAGCTGATGGGAAAGATCGATGGTAAAAGAGATCGAGATAGAAAAAGAATGATTTTTCTAAAGAGTCTTGGAACTGGGTGATTGTGCTATCAATGAAGATGATGTATGCCTCTAGAACAAGATTAACATGGAGGTCCATGGACAGCAACACCCCCTCCAGGTATGGTATCTGAAGAGAGAGAGAGAGTTTTACTTACAGTTCTTGCTGGGTTCGATTTTGGCATTTGTTTTCTGACTGTCAGATCAGTGTACAGATATCTGGATAATGAAGGGAGCCTTATGTCCTATTATGTTTACCTTTACTTCCTATCTTGTCTTTTCCCAAATTATAACCTTTGTTGTACATGCCTTTGATATTAAGCTTCAACTTGGCAGAGGAGATCGCAGAGCGCTTGCCCTGTCTGCAGCCTCTGCTCTGTCGTCCTGTGATGTTGCTGACATAAGGACATAGGAACAGGAGCAGGCCATTCAGCCAGTCGAGCTCGCTCCACCATTCAATACGATCATGGCTGATCGAACACTTCAATGCCTTTTACCCACATTATCCCCATAACCCTTTAGGTTATTGTTTATCAGAAATCTATCAATCTCCTCCTTAAACATACTCAATGTCTGAGCTTCCATGGCTCTCTGGGGTAGAGAGTTCCAAAGACCCAGGCGCATTGCAGCTGCAGCCCCCATACCTGTTGCAGTCTTTGTGTGGACCGGTCACCAAATCCTCTGCCCCACCCACCCACCACCCCCGCCCCCGTGAAGATGCAGCAACAACCCCTGCCAAATCCAACAACTCACCGGGCACCTCTAAAACCACTCCACAGCACTTCCAGAGATTTTGCTATGCCCGCAAGGTGGGTACCCAGCCCTTTAAATACACTCGTGCCGGGCCCCACTTGCAGCTGAGGGCATGTTCTTTGGTAAGTGATAAACAGATCTGTTGCTTAGGCGTGCATGGCCCAAGTTTGTAAGTAGATCATGATTCAGCTGGTATGGCTGTTTAATGACATGAGAACACCCATTGGGAGTCTTCAAGAGCACACAAGAGATGCCTGAGTGAGCACCTTTCTCAGCAGGAGGGGGAGCATGTGACTGGGGGTACTACGCATGCCACTGAGAGGGCCTCCAGCTTCCAGAGAACCATCATCAGCAAATTTCACGACCCTTCTCTCTTGCATATGTACAGTAAAATGAACCTGCTCCCTTCAGTGAAAGTAAAATACTGTGGATGTGGAAATCTGAAATAACAACAGAAAATGCTGCAAAAACTCAGCAGGTCTGGCAGCATCTGTGGAGAGAGAAACAGAGTTAACGTTTCGAGTCCGTATGACTCTTCTTTAGAGCTCTGGAGAACAGCCGTATGGAGTCAAAACGTTAACTCTGTTTCTCTCTCCACAGATGCTGCCAGACTTCCTGCGTTTTTCCAGCATTTTCTGTTTCTATTCCCTTCAGGATTGGTGCAAGAGTACCAGGTGGCCAAGGCGAAACTTCAGCCTTGTGCCCCCCCAACACCCTCAACCCACCCAACCCCGTCATAATTAACTTTTGAAAATGAATATTGTGCATTCGTATGAATAAAACTTATGCATTTATAATAATATGCTGCAGCCAAGAATCAACACATTCAAGTTTCAGTTTCATGCAACACTCTGGGAATGAGAGTAGCCATATTCCCCAACAGTATATAATCCCTCACTTACTCTTTTAAATATCGCTAGGCCCATCATAGTCCCACATTTAAAAGATTGTGTTTGGGATCCTCATTAAACCAAGAGAAGAGTGCCAGGGTGTTACCATGTCAATCCCAGGCTCCCACCCTCGGACACAGAGCCCTGTACATCCAGAGCGTAGGTGGTGCTGTACAGACTCCCACCCACCCCAGCCCAATACAAACTCCCACCCACCCCATCCCAGCCCGGTACAGACTCCCACTCATCTGATCCCAGTACAGAATTCCACCCCATCCCAGCCCCATATAGACTCCTACCCACCCCATCCCATCCCAGAGCAAACTCCCACCCATCCCAACCTGGTACAGACTCCCACCCATCCCAGCCCTGTACAGACTCCCACCCCACCCTAGCCTGGTTCAATCTGCCACCCTACCCAGACAGTCCCGAGCTGGGTTCCCACTCTCGAATATAGAGTCCTGTGCATCCAGAACATAGCCGGTACCATACAGTCTCCCACCCAGTCCACTTTGGTACAGAGTCCCATCCCCACCCCGCTCTGGGTTTCACTAGCCTCCTGCCTCCTCTTTTTCTTATTCAGCTTCTTGTCTTCAGCATTATGGAGGATGTCAAACAGGTCGGACTGGTCATCAAGCATCTGGTCAAAGTGATGGGTGACGGCAGTGTTGAAAGTCTCCTGCATGTCATCAGTGGGACCAGCCATAATAACTGCTCATCAACCTCCAATGACAAGTTCCCTCCCTCCTGCACTTGCTGCCCCACCGGTCATAGATTCTATCTCTGGAGGAGCAGCAGCATCGGGAGAGAGTGAATCTGTGATTGGAGGAGCTGGAGCAGTCAGCGTAGAAGAGACAGCATCAGTGAATGGAGGCGCATCTCTGCCTTTCCTGTGCTCACTGCTCCTCCAAGCATTGCTCTGCAGTCAGTTCCTGCTCTCAGCAACTGTCATTTTAACAAATAGTTAACAGTTTTTAAAAAAAAACTGACAGTTGCTGATATCAGCAAAGAGCTGGCAGTTCCAATTTTTTAAGAAGCTCACCGAAAAACCATGAGGCTGCCCGAAGATTGGAAGCAGCAGTTCCTACTCGCAGCAACGGTCTGTGAAACTGATGGTTCCGATTTGTTTTTGAAGCCGGTCTGTCGGGCATGAAGGTCGGAAAGGAAGGCGCCAATGGCGTATTTCCAAATCTGAACGTTGGAAATCTGCCATTTAGCAGAAATTTATCATCACCAAGTTTCATGAATTGTTCATTTAGTTTTATGCTGCCCTCGCCCACCCACCGCCCCACCACAACCCTCCCTCCCCTGCCCCCATCCCCCCCAGGTCAAATGTTGCCGCCCTGGGCAACCGCCTAGTTTGCCCTGTGATTGCACCAGCCCTGATTCCCTTATTAATACTGCAGTACTTTCCTGCTCTGCACTACCCCATGCTGTGATAAAAAGTCAATTTTTAATCCTGTTTTAACTTAACTGCGCATTTACCTCCACGTTATATCATTAGCACTAACTTATTTAATAATTGATATAGGCCTGTCCTTACTGTGAACTATGTGCAGAGTCATCCCAGATTTGCATTAAAGTGCTGTAGCGGGCGGGTAAAAGAACGTTTTACCTGCCAGTGGCAATGGCGGCTTCGCATTGTGTATTGTCTCAATCCCAATTTATTAATCACGCATTCCCAGGAAATACACCATTTCAATGGCGGGCGGGCTCCCATTCACCCGTCAAGCTGTCACCTCGCTGCTTCTTAACGCCAGGCGCCATATTTAAGGTGCAGCCATGCGCACACTTCTCAGTGCTTCCAGCCCAGGACAGCTGCACAGAAGCCATGGCCCTAAAAGGCAAGAAGAGTGCAGCCCCCGATTCAGTCACGCGTCCCTGGAACACCTTTTGGATGCCATGGAGGCCTGCCGTGATGTGTTCTAACACCACACTGGGCGAAGACCAGTAATCGAGGTCACCAATCCAGCATGGGAGGCGGTGGCAGCGGTGGTCAGACCAACGCCCTACAAAAGAGGGCAGCCACCAAGTGCTGAAAGAGGATGAATGGTCTCATCCGTTCTGCCAGGGCAAGTTACTCCTAGCATCACTCTCAACTCACACATTCACAAACCCATCACACATCTACAGGGATCTCACACCTCAAGGGACAACACCACTAACTCTCACACAAACCCTCACATCTCCATCAGACTCATATCCTCTAGAGCTCACGTCCTCACCCTGTCCATGGCTCTGCTCACCACACTAACATTCCACGCAATGCCATTCATCCTGCTCACACTCTCTGCATCTGTTTTCATACATGAGAACCTGTCTCACATCAACAGAGAGAAGTCCTAGACGGGGGCGGAGTGGCCGACACTCACCTTGAGGAGTGTGCCATTGCGCTGTCTGGTGAGGACATGGACCGTGCCTATGGTGACAGTTAGGTCAGCAGTGAACACCCACATGAGGATCCTGCACCACATCATCCCTCTCTCAGCGCAAATGTGAGTGCTCTCTCTCCTGCTTTTGACTCTGTTGACATGCACTAATTGTCTCTACTTTGGTTCACAGGGAGCTCTGCCAAGCGACTGGCACCCGGAGCCAACCAGACCCTCAGCTCCATCCAGGTCCTCACCTCCAGCCAAGAGGACACCTTCTCCATTGAAGAGCTGGAAATAAGCAGCCTGGAAGACCCGTCACGGTGCTTACCCACACTCTGCACCTGTGTAGAGTTACACACCTCAGCGGGACCTGGATCTAGAGCAGCTTCAGGTTCACAATCTGCTGGTCGCTGCACAAAAATGTGTCCGCAGCAGGAGAAGGGAAGTTCAGCCGACCTCCCCGGCACTCGGAGGACTGTTGGGGAAGAGGCATCTGTGAGGTCCAAGTCAGGTGACGTACCTCTGGATTTGGCCTTCCAACTCATCCTGGAGGGTCAGCAGAAGGTGTGGGGACATCATGCAGAGCTTTGGAAGCCCTCAGCAGAGTGGCACATGAGTCGGAGGAGAGCGTCTGCCTGCTCTCTGATGAAGTGGTGCCCACATATGCGCATATGGAGATCTGCATGGGGAGGATGGCGGACGCCATGGAGATCCTGGTCCAGCAGGACGTGGAGATGCGCACAGACCTACACTCCATCACATTAGCCATGGGCGAGTTCCTGCAGTGGCAACGCAACAGGGAAATGAGGCAGCTCAACGTCCCTCTAGGTGCTCCTTCCCCTCAAGGATTCAGGCCTGAGGAGGAGGAGTGGCAGTAGAACACCCCTGGGTCATCCACTCAGGAACCTCAGCAGCTGTCCTCTCCCTTCAAGTCCCCTCTGCCTGTGACCCTCTCAACCTCATCCTCTGTCACCGTAGAAGGAGCAGCTCTCAGGCGGACAGCCAAAGCAAGCCAGGGCCCTCAAGGCCTCGGCTTTCCAGAGGACGCACGCTTAAATCATCAGAAACAATAGGTTCAACCATTGCATAGGCTGTCTCCACCCCTGCTGTAGATGTTAGGGCAGCACATGGAAGTGCTAGGCCTAGAAAAGTTAAGAAATTCTGATCACAATTGGTTGCACGGGTGAACACATTTTGTCACTTTATAATCTGAAAATATATTCACTTTCACTGAATAATGTGTAATGGTGTCTTTCAGCTTCATTTACAGGCTTCGTGAGTCTTCCCACTGCACCCCCACCCCGCTGCCCACTAACAGATTAGCTGTTTGCAGCCGGCCCATGAGTGGTTGTGGAGGGAGAAATGTGTGTGTGGCAGGGCCTTTCGGAGCCTTGTGCAAGCATTCTCCCACGCACGCCGATCCTTCCTGCATCAGGCCCACCTCAATGTCCCAAGCATTTTCAATGCTGCCTGCTGGGGTTCACTTTCAGTTGTCCATCTGAGCTGCATCTCCGCCCACCCACTGATCACACTCCCATGCAGCACCTGTCTCCCCACCCACCACAAGTCTTCTTTCACTTTTGGATTTACAAGCATGTTGTGTGCAACATTCTTCTTTAGCTCCCCCATCCTTTTCCCTCCTCCAGTCACCCATGTCCTTTCCCACATCACTGTCGACACCCGCTGGCATCACCTTCCAACCCCCCACCGTTGCCTACCAGCCAAAAACCATTTTCTTTCTGTGATGTCCAGGTGAACATGCACGATCCCTACCTTCCCAAAAATCCCAGCCCTATCCATATTATCCGTCCACTTCCCAGCCTCCGGGTGCGTGTCTGCATCCAAGTCCTCACCAACGACCCTCGTTGTCCTTTCTACCGACACTGTTGCACCCTCACCTTCCAACTTACCGCCTCGATCTTCCCTTGGTCATTCTCACCATTCCATCCTACCATGCCCTCGCTCATTTTGCTGCCCAGGAGACAGTCATTAACGCCACAGACCCCTCCCTTGCATGTTCACCCGGACAACACCTCCCCTTAACCCTGCACTCCTCCAGACTCCTCGGAACTAATTCCCCCTTCAGAACTCCATCCCCCCAGACTCCTCCCCCACCCCCAGACTTCTTCCCACACTTACTCCTTCCACCACCCTTACTCCTTCCTCCCTCCTGGGCTCCTTCCCCCAGACTCCTTCCACCTCCTGGACTCATTCCCCGCCTCCGGATTCCTTCGTCCCACCGAAGTCCTTCCCCCGCCGAACTCCTGCCTCCCTCAGAACTCCTTCCTTTACATCTTCCTCCCCCTTTACACCTACCTCCTCAGTTGCTGTATTCTCCCCCATTACTCACCCTCCCCCGTACTCCCTCCCTACTCCCAACCTCACCCCGGTGCCTTTGACCCCCATTTCAACCTCACCCTCTGACATATTCGTTCTCCCCTCCCAATATCAACCCACTAATACCTTTGTTCCCCTTTCCGTACCTCACCCCCCGACACCTTTATTCCCTCCACCAATCTCAACCCTATGACACACGTTCCTCTCCCAGTCAAACCTAGACCTTCCTCTCCTCCGCCCCTCCCCCCCCACCCACTCTCCCCAACAACGCCAGGACACCTTCCTCTCCCACTCAGAGCTGGAGCCTCCTCTTCCCAATCATCCATAGCAGACCATGGTCAAGACACTGAAGTCCCAAAGAAAACTCTCTGTGGTGACTTTCCACCTTTTGTGAGCTGCTTTGCGATGGAGCCATGAGAATCCACCCAGCAGACCATGGACGTTCCTCCAGGTTCCCATTGCTGTCGGGCTCCAGCACCTTCTGCTCCTCGGATGTCCTCGATGTGAGCAAGGCCCTGGTGGTTAAGCCCCGACTTCTGCACGTCACACTGGTCAAGATGTGTTCTGCGCCGGCGTGTTTTCCCACTGATGTGGGCGGTGAATTTGACGTGGTGGGAATGATTCTGATGAGCTGGGCTTATAATGATATGCAGATGTATTACAATGAAGTTCCCGATATGTGGCGGTGGGAAACACAGCCTGCCATTGATGGGCGGAGTGGATGATTGCGAATGTTTCACAAAGATGTGGCCTTCCCGCCATATTGCCCTCTCATGCCCGCCAATGCCACCTGCCACCAGAGGGCACGGACAATTCTGCCCAATATCTTCAGCCCTGAAATTCATCCTCTAAAGCTATAGGTGTCATTGAGGGAAAAGATAGTATTTACTAGCACACAGTTGAAACCAATTCTGTCTACATTGGCTGTTCTGTCACAGATGAAAATTTTTCCTCCCTTTTTTTGAATTACATAATTACCTTAAGGTAGAAGACAACATAGCTTATCTTTGACTATTATAGTGGAATATAGTAACAAGTGTCATGTTACTGGAATAGTAATCCAGCACCTGGAATAAGGAAACCTGGATTTAAGTTCATGTCGCAACATGGTAGCTGCAGAATTTTAATCCAATTAATTTAACACAAAGCTCGCATCAGTAATGGTGAGTATGAAATCACCAGATTGCTGTAAATTCCCTTCCCTTAAGCTCTTGTGGAATTTTGACTAACTTCAAATCAGTGTTAACCAGCTAACTGGGTCCACAATTCCCATGAGGTCCTTTACAAGTAACTTTTGGATGTATGGTGACAGGAAATGCGCTATGTGCTGTCTTAAGATGAATGGTTTGAAGCATTAATAAATTAGGTTCCAATAGAGAAGGAAATCTACTGTCCTTATGTGTGCCTACTCACTCACTTATGAAGGCAGTTCACCACCATGTTCTTAAAGGTATTTAGGGATAGACAATAAATGATGGTCTCCCCAGTGTCGCTCACATCCCTTGGATGAGTGCATTTTCAAAAAAGGTGTAATACGTTGAACAACCAGCAATCTTTCTGAGATCTGCAGACGGCCAGTTATCACCATGTATCAGCATGGACACTGCAGCTGTTTCAGATATTCAAAACAGTTCCAGAATTATGAGGAATGCCAACAACTTGGTGTGAGCAAAGATGTAGGAAGGTTGAATTTCAAACTTGCTGCTCAGAAAAGCAATCACTACAAGTTCAGGTGGGGCCTGGTACTAGATAGAGCATGTGGAGTAGCGGGAGCAACGTCCTGAATTGTTACATGATCCAGTCTGAAAGGGGATGGCAGCCATTACATAGTTTTGCCTGCAGCACCAGTTTACCCCAGTGGTGTGTGGTGGAATGGGCTTTACAAGAATAGCACATTTTAATTGAAACAGCAGCAGGGAACTCCTACGAGAGCACAGGTTGGTGAATCATCTCGACTGTGGTCTATCTCTGTCTCCAGCCCGTGGTCCTCTCTTGAAAATTTCCCAACAGGGTCTGCGTAGGGATAAACTCTGAGATGAAGGTTCCATTCTAGAATTGTGACATAAAGCTAAAATGCTGATCGATTGACTGGTGCTGTTGCCACTTCTGCAATGTGGAACATTTCATTTTAAGTTCACATACTTTACCAGGTATTAGTCAATTAATAGGCATCATTTGCAACCGTTCATTTCCCTTTCCTTGCATGATAGATTTGAAATCTGTGCAGTAGTAAGTGCAATGATGGAGCCAGAACATCTCACGTTCTGAGACATGAGAGCAGCTGTGTGGAGTTGGGACAGAGGGAAAGAAAATAAAATCAATCTCAATAATCCTTCAGTGTTCACAAATGGAATTTTGTTTTAGTTCCAGACCCCTCCCGGGCCTCAGACAATAATGACGACTTCTAGGAGAAGAACATGAAGAAGATTCAGAGGATGTATGACAACAGTGGAATTCAGCAGCCTGCTTCAGATTATGGACAGCACCGTTTCACAATGGTGACAACCAGTATGAGCAGATGCCAAAGAATATTAACAAGTATGACTCTGAGACTGAGAGGCAGCAGGATGCAGACTGCTCTTTATTCCATACAAAAATGATTAGAAGACACAAATCACTTCCAAACAAATGCTGCTATGATAGCTGCAAAATGAAGGAACGATAGAAATAAAATATATATTATTAATTATAGACTATTCTGTATACATGGATTCAGAATCTGTCAAATTTGAAGGCAGAAGGCTAAATTTTACAAGTTCATGCTTGATTCAAGGACCTTAACTTACAGATGCCATATTTTGGGAATTAATAATGGTTGGAAAATCCGACACAGTTTGATGATCTCTGGGAGTGCAAATGCATTGAATTCATTCTACAGTTAATATTGAAAAATGTTAGTATAGCTCCTGTCGAGAACTTGTAATCTTTTAGCCTCACTGTAGTTCTGAAAATATGAAGAAAAATATTGCATCTCTAACTGTTTTAATGTCTTATAATTTTCCTATCCAAATCATTTCTGTAAACAACCCACTTCACTGACTAAGAAAGACCACAATTACCAGCAGTTGCCTGCCTGGCCCTGGCCCAATCCCACTGACCTTTATTGGCACCCAGCCATTGGATGTCCTCTCCCTGTAGCTGCAACCTGAACAATATCCACCTCTAGTAGCTGGCCAATCAACAGCCTGGAAGCGTGGAACATATCCAATTGATGAAAGGGTATTTCAATGAGACGCGTGACTTGGCATCGCGTGACTGAATGGAAGATGTTGGCACTGTCTTTAAATGCCAGCCAGCCTTGCATCCTCCATATTGGCCCAAAGGGTGGCCACCTGTACAAGTGTTGAGCCAGAGCTCATGGAAAAACTAACAGTATTTGTTATTCCGCTTGCTGGAGAAACAGGCACACAATAACAAGCAATGGGCTAAGACTGGTGGAGGCCTGCAAGATATTTGTGCTCTGACCCTGACAGAAGGGGAGGCCCTGAAACTGGTTGACTTGTAGGGCAGCCATGCCATTGCAGTGAGGAGGCATAGTGTACATGTGGAGCTCCATATCAGGCATGGTTGGGATGGAGAGATTTGAAGCCCTCCAGCCCTAACTTTCTGTGTTCTCTCATGCAGGTCCTGGCATTCCTGAAGGACAATCATCTGCAGAGACAGGAGGCTTGCAATCCCTCCCTAGGGAAGAGAAGGGATCCTCCGAGGGTACAGTGCCATTTCATTCTCCCATTGGTTCCACCAGCACAGATACTCTGATGCATTTGTGATTAGAATTAGAAACTGGCAAGCACATCACAGGCACCTCAGAGCAGTTGATGAAAGCAGTGACTGCTGTGGCCACTGACAGTCAGAGGACTGTGGGAGGCCAGACCCATGCAGAGCACTAGGCTCATGATGGGCCTCTGCAGTCAGCAACGCACCTACTGGAGTTGCAGTAAGAGGTGAGGGGACATCTGGCAGAGCAGCCAGGAGCTATACATAGCGATATGCAGATGGCGGAGGAGTCCATCCAGTCTCAGGTGGGTGTGCGCATGGCTTCCTCCATTGAGAGATCGGCAACCCTCATGGACAGCCAGCTCCAGCAGCCAATCAGTAGATGCTGGACATGCATGCAGATCTGAATACCATCACCTTGTCCGTGAGCTCAACATCATTGTTGCAAGACGTGAAGGGGTGGAAATACCTGGAGTCATCATCAGGCACTTGTCTTTTTCTGGGTTAGCAGAGATGTGCGAGTAGTGTCCTTCAAGGCAGGAGGAGTGGCTGACATCGGCACCTTGGAGGCTCCTCTCAGGCTCCTCTCTCTGCATCCACATGTGAACAGCAGCTCCTCGACCCCTCTGTCAGTGACACCAGCTCCAGTTGCCATGAGAACAGAAGAGGATTCTCCATTTGTGCAGGAGCCTCTCAGGATGCCAGGGCTCTCCAGGCCTCAGGCATCTAGAAAGTGGCCACCAAAATCACCCCAGACCATAGGGCCATACGATCATCAGCCTGCCTTCACTTTAGTTGCAAGGGCGGATGTAGGAGCCCCTGTAAGTGCGATAAGAAAAGCACCTAGATGCACAGATTTCACAGGTGTTTCGACTATGCGCATGCTGAGACAGAGTAGTGCCACTAAATAACTGTCACATTCGCTGTTGTTCATGTTCCATGCATTTCTTGCAGCCTTGTCAGATGTCATCTATGCCCTTCTCCCTCAGTGGGATACTGGTGTTGGAGTAGACCATGTTTTTTCAGATTCTTGGCTTTGTCAGTGTGCGCTATAAGCCTGGATGTTGATCACCAATGGGGTGCAGGTGAGGTGTCTGGCAGGCACGGCTGCATGTCCTTGCCCCATGGAGGAGACAGCGTCCACCATCGATGGAGTGGCCATGACTGAGGCCGTGCCCAGCAGCAGAGCTGAAACCATCAAAAGTGACAATATTATTCCTAACCTTCCCTCTCACATCCCACTTTTCCCTCATTCCGCAGTCTCCTTTGATTTACAAACTGTAGATGGTGGAAGCATACACCTTTGCTTTCATCCCTTCCCTCTCCATTAACCTATGCCTTTACCATTCTCCTTTCAATTACACAAGAATTACCAACCTGGCCAGGCAGTAGTGCAGGAGTATGAGATAGAAAAGGAGGAGGAGACTGCTGATGGAAAAAAAACACTATTGTGAAGATTTTGGGGCAGAAACAGTTATATATTCACCCAGAGACATTTAGAATTAGAATTGCATGAGCTGTTAAACATGGATCCTTTACTATTTCTTCCTAGCAGACTCCTTCTGCTGGGACATGTGTGTATCATAGCCCCAAGTGCAAAATTGCACAGTGCAATTTTCAATACATACAACCCTCACTCTTACACTTGTAGTCAGCACTCAGATATTGAAACTACACCTATTTTACTGGGCAGCTTAAACATGGTATCTGCATTTGATGAAATATTGGGCACAAATGGCCTGTAGCCAGAAGGAGACAAGGGTAAAAGCAAAATACTGCAGATGCTGCAAATCTGAAATAAAAACAAAAATAGCTGGAAAAACTCAGCAGCTCTGACAGCATCTGTGGAGGGGAAGACAGAGTTAACTTTTCGAGTCCGTATGACTCTTCATCAGAACTAAAGAAAAATAGAAATAAGGTGAAATATAAGCTGTTTGAGGGGGGTGGGACAGGTAGAGCTGGATAGAGGGCCAGTGATAGGTGGAGGCAAAGAAGAGATTGCCAAAGATGTCATAGACAAAAGGACAAAGGGATGTTGACAGTGCTGATTTTAACTAAGACAAGGGTAGTCTGGCTAGCAGGTGCCAGTTCCCCAGAGGGTGAGGTTGCACATGGATTCTGTGGAGAGGACTCAGATGGGGACATCGATGGAAAGAGAAACAGGAAAGAATGATGGGCTCAGACATATAATTGCTTGCTAAATTGGCAGGCTGACATGGTCACTAACAGAAAATATGTTAGATGTGGGTCTGTTGTTGATTGATGAATTGGGATTGCATTCATCGGTATCACAGGTGGATGAGTCAATCATGAACAGCCAGGCCAGAAAGGGGCTGTGTTGGATTGACGGATGCACACCATAGTCATGAGCCCGGTGGTCACTAGATAGATCTGGTTGCCCAATGCCCGCCTTCTGGCATCTGAAATTCTAATGGTACAGAAGACTGCTGCAGAAGAAGGGCATCATGACTGTTGCCAGGAGACTGGCCATTGGCCTATGTGATGTGCTGAACATGGCCACATTGAAAGAATGTGTCCCTTCTGATTATGATAGAACTCTAGGGTTTATATCTGGCTCTGACCAAGGGAGCAGTTAATGATGAAGCCTGCTATCCTGCCAAAGTGGTGTTCTTGATCTACTTGTTTCTCCCTGGCAAGAGAGAATGAAATGTGTTCCGTTCTCCTTGCCTACCGATCCTCATTGACCTCCCTGACATGGATGGCAATATCACAGCCACTTGAACCCTGACCCTAATCCACCTCTAATCCAACTTTTTCCAGGTTTTACAGAATGTGGATGAGTTGCTGGCAGCCAACATGCTCTCGGAAGGCGTGACAGGAATTTACGTATTTTAATGGGGCTGACAGTTCCAGATTGAACCTGGTTTGCAGTTTTAACACTGATCGGCTGGATTTCCCGAATGAGAGGTGAGGAGAATTTCGGGGAGAAGGTGAGTGCCTTCACAGCACTACTAGTGGGCTAGGAAGGGTCGGAGTGCTTCCTCCTGATCCCCAAACCCCCTAACTCCCTCTGGGGGTTTGGGCCTTCCCCCAGTATTAGCCACCCTCCCCACATCCACCTCCCCCCACCCCAGTGTTGAGAATCAGAGACCCCTGACCATTATCCTCACCTCCCTGAGAGCAGGGTCGGGGATTGAGCTGCACCCTCACCCCACCCCCGGAGCTGGGATTGGACACGGCATCTAGAGTTTGCACACCCATCCCAGGACAGGGATGAGACACACCCCTGTTCAGGACACTGCTAGATCAGACCTCACCTCACCTTGCGGCCTACTCCTGAGTTCTCACATTTGACTGGAATCCAAAACTGTCCCACAGACTGACGTCCGAGCAGCGAGCCCGTCAGGGCCAAAACATGCACACAGTGGAGTTAAAACAGCACAGCATGCGGGGAACCCTATTCTGGACCTCTGAGTTTCATACTCTACCTTCCACCTCACTACATTGCTAACCTGCCTCCAGACCTATGATCCTAGGAAACACAGCATTGTCTGAATGGAATTCCTCTTGTAACCTTAAAATAAATCTGCTACTCCTTGAAGCCGCAGTCTTACCTTGAATCCCCAAGACATCATGGACTCTCTCTCTAACTGGTGCTTGAATGTTCAATTGTCGGCGTGACTTTGAACTCATTTTTGTAAGAAATAAATCGCTTTAACCCAGCCTTGTCACTCAGGAGGCCACATTTTCATTTTTTGTCTCACTCAAGGGGCCATTGGGCAAATTTCAGAAAGATAAGGGTTGGCACAACTACAAACTGAATTTCAAAAAAAAAAGTTGAGGTATTAAGAATAGAAACAATACCCGAGCAAGAGTAAAGCAAGGTCATTACAATAACGTGTTACGTTAAAAAAAAGTAATTAATAAAAATTAACAGAATGTGAAAGGGTCAGTGTGTGTGTTTGTTGGTGTGTGGTGGCGACAGTGAGTGAGAAACCTGAGCCTGGGAGTAAGCCAGACACTCACTCACTCTCTCACTCCCACCCACACACACACACACACACACATACACTCTCTCACTCCCACAAACACACACAATCTCACTCCAATACACATACACACACATATACACTCTCACACACTCTCACTCCCGCACACACACACACTTTCTGACTCCCATAAACTCGCTCTCACTCCCATACACTCTCTCACTCCCATATACTCTCACTCACTCTCTCATTCCCACCCACACACACACACACACACTCTCTCACTCCCACATACACACCCAATCTCACTCCAATACACATACACACACATATACACTCTTACTCTCACACACTCTCTCACTCCCACCCACACACACACACACACACTCTCTCACTCCCACATACACACCCAATCTCACTCCAATACACATACACACACATATACACTCTTACTCTCACACACTCTCTCACTCCCACCCACACACACACACACACTCTCTCACTCCCACATACACACCCAATCTCACTCCAATACACATACACACACATATACACTCTCACTCTCACACACTCTCACTCCCGCACACACACACACTTTCTGACTCCCATAAACTCGCTCTCACTCCCATACACTCTCACTCCCACATACACTCACTCACTCTCTCACTCGTTTTCTCATTTCCACTTACTCACGACGGCACCATTTCCCTCCTGGGCCCGCCACAGCTTTGCCGTCCCAGGGCCTGTCAAAACTTCGCCCTCTCCAGGCTCCAGCCTCATTATGCCTTTGCTCCCCGGGCCCCAGCCTCGCCTTACCTTCCCTTCCCTTTGACCCATCAGCCCTCTACACACTCACGGCCACCGGTGTTCACTGATTCTCCAATCAGAGACTGTTTCTCTCCCTTGTTTGCTGCTGATCGGCTCAGAAAAGAATGGCCTGTGATTGGAGGAGCAGCCCCTTGAAAAATCTTGAAATTCATTCACTTACCTGCGTTTTGAACTTACAGGCCAGTCTTACCTGCTTTTGAACAGTGGATCCATAAACCACACTGAGAGGCTTTGCAGGCCACCAGCTGGGCAAGCCTGCTTTAACCTGACTGCAACATAGTCAACAACATAAAGTAGTTCCAAACATAATGACAATGTCAATGTAAGCACCAGAAACTATGAGCAACAATACAGTGACATTTCAGGAGTCCCCAGTAATGCGGCATAACAGTAGCTTCTGCCCTTGGTGGCCTACATATGAGCTGTTCGATATAATTTACAAACGTCAACTGGTTAGACTAAACATTAATCAAGGAAATCATTGAAGTTATGTTTGGACAGGAGATTGTGGGTTTGAGGTGTTGGGAAAACATTTCAAAAGTCATTAGAAAAAGGAACAAAAGCTAATTAAAAACAGTGGTGATGTGTCATAGTAATGGAGCAAAACTGCTATAAAATGGAAAAGGAACAGATTAATGTAAAAGTCAGAGATAGAAAACCAACAGCAAGATATTCAGAATCAACAGAGAAACCTAGTCAAGGACAAGTTTGAGACGGAAAGAAATTTAGATCAGTCGATAGAGGCAGGACAGTTTGTATAGTAGAATCTTTAGGGAGTGAGTGGAGCAATTGGCACCAGGTTCCTATACAGAGTTAGAGAGGCCAACGCTGATCACCTGTGAGCTGAAATGAAGAGGCGGGTGTCCATCCTGGCAATTGGGATAATACTCTCTTCCTTTACAGCTGCTGTAAAAAGAAGAAAAGACGATGAGACATTCACAAATCTCTGTGGCTTCGATTACATGGGAAAAATCTCCCAGGTCTGTGGGGGTTGGCTCAGGAATGGATTTGGTTCCCATCAATATGGTGAGTATTGCAATCTTTTTGACTGACTTGGGTTAAGAAACTGCCCCGATAGTTGAGGAGAAGGAGCAAGGGCATGTGTCAATGACTTGGAAACACAGAAATTCCCAGATTTAACGTCTGGACCTCATTCAAAATTCTACTCTGTTTCGCACCTAGCAGCTGACCAGATTGAAGCCTGGCTCTCTGGAAAGCTGGCTATAGATTGTATTTGAGAGCCACGGGAAACACCATTCATAGAATCAGAGAAATTGTAGGAATTCATGGCAAGGATATACTCAGCCCAACGTGTTTGAGACAGCTAAGAAAGAAGCTCTCCAACCTAATCCTATTTACCAGATCTTGGTCCCCAGCCTTGTGGATTACAGCACTTCAAACGCATATTCAAATGCTTTTTGTATACAGTGTTGTTTCCTGCTTTGACTGCCTTTCAGGCAGTGTGTTCCAGACCCCCCATCACCCTCTGGGTGAAAGAATCTCTTTTCAACTCCCCTTTACTCTGTCTGACAATTATTTTAAATCTATTCCCCCCACCCCAACCGAGTAATTGACCACTCTGTTAATGAAAACAGGTTCTTCTTATCCACTCTATCTAGGACCCTCATACGCGTTTTTGATTAACTCTCCCCTCAGCCTCTGATCCTGCCTACCCAATCTTTCCTGGTGTTCTCCAGTCATGGCAGCATCCTCTCTATCAACCATGCAGCACATTTTTGTACTATCTGCAAACTTCTTAATCATGCCTTATACATTTAAGTCTAACTCAATGATGTACACCATGAATAGCAAGGAAGCCAGTACTGACCCTGTGGAACCCCATTGGAACAGTCTTTTTTCATCCTTTCATGGGATGTGGGCACACTGGCTGGGCCAGCATTTATTGCCCATTCCTAATTGCCCTTCCGAAGGTGGTGGTGAGCTGCCTCCTTGAATCGCTGCAGTCCATGTGGTGTAGGTACATCCACAGTGCTGTTGGAGAGGAAGTTCCAGGATTTTGACCCAGCGACAATGAAGGAACAGCTATATAGTTCCAAGTCAGGATGGTGTGTGGCATGGAGGGGAACTTGCAGGTTGGGCATTCCCATGCATTTGCCACCCTTGTCCTTCTTGATGGTAGAGGTCACAGGCTTGGAAGGTGCTGTTGAAGGAGCCTTGGTGTGTTGCTGCAGTGCATCTTGTAGATGGTACACACTGCTGCCACTGTGCACCAGTGGTGGAGGGAGTGGATGTTGAAGGTGGTGGATGGGATGTCATTTAAGAGGACTGCTTTGTCCTGGATGGTGTCAAGCTTCTTGAGTGTTGTTGGACCTGCACTCATTCAGGGAAGTGGAAAGTATTCCATCACACTCCTGACTTGTGCCTAGTAGATGGTGGACAGGCTTTGGGGAGTCAGGAGGTGTGTTACACTCTGCAGTATCTCAGTCACAAAAACACCCGTCAAACATTATCCTTTGCTTCCTGCCTCTGAGCTAACTTTGGATCCAATTTGTCACTTGCCCTTAGATTCCAAGGTTGCTTACTTTTCTGACTAGGGTTGCCAACCCTCCAGGATTGGCCTGGAGTCTCCAGGAATTGAAGATCAATCTCCAGGACAGTGCTGGGGGTGGGGGGGGGAAACCCTGGAGAAAAATCATCGGGGCATTCAAAAATATTGTTTTTATTTTATCATTTCTTTTGAATAGTACTTTTTTACCAGATATAATAATATTAAAAATGGGAAAATGAGACTGTTTGGCTGACAGTCAAGCATCATTCAATTGGGTAACGGGTCTTTTAGATTACCTAGGAGCTTGGGGGAGCCTATTATTCTCAATTGCTTTCTCCATGGCAATGCTTTGGTCAATCAGAGTCAACTTTCCAACCAATCAGCACCCTCTTCTTCTGTAGTACAAATTGTTGCAATTGTTTGAAGTTCAAGTTCTGTATGACCAAGTGACTGATAATACTCTTTCACTATGTATATTCCACCCAACATATCACTCTCTTCCGCCTTAACTCCAATATCTGCTTCACTCCCCTCTTTTATGATAATAAATGAAAAGTATTCATGAAGAACAATGCCCATGTCATCCACCTCCGCACTCAAGTTACATTTTTGGTCTCTTATTGGCCCTACTCATTCCTTAGTTATCCTCATGCACTTTATGGATTTGTAAAAAAAAGCCCTAGTGCTTTCCTTGATACTTTTGATACACACTTTCTGCTTTCCTAATTTTCTTTTTAATTTCACCCCTGCACTTTCTATACTCCTTCAGGGGCAGAATCTTGCCCCTGACAGGCAGGCTTTGCGGGCGGGTCTTTCGGGAAGCCGACCGCCACCTGCGATCGGGGCCGGAAGGCGGTTTCACGCTGGCGGGTCAATTAAGGCCCACCCAGTGTGAAACTAGAGCGCCATCGCTCAGCGCTCCCTGTGCAGGCGGGGGAGGGGAGGGGAGGGTGAGCGCAAACTTCACGCATGTGCGCGAGTGCACAATTCATAACCTCCCTGAGGCACAGAGTTGCCTCAAGGAGATGAAGAGTAATATAAAAAAAATAAAGAAAATAAAAATGTAATGAAACACGTCCCCTCATGTGACAGTCACATGAACTGGGACATATTATTAATTAAATTTTAAAACTTTTATTTTATTTTTATTGGCTTTAGGAAACCTCATCCCACCCGTGGATAAGATTTCCTAAAAAGTGCTAGAAGGTTGGACGGGCTGCGGAAAATTGAATTTAATAACCTTATTAATGGCCTTAACAGGCCTTTTAATTGTCAGCAGGCGCATTGTTGACTCCGGCGCATACCCGCCAACCAAAATATTGTGCGACTGCGCGTTGGTGCCGGGATGCTCGTCCAACCTCAACCTGTGTCATTTTATGCTAGAACAGGTTGGTCGTGTGCCCGCTCACTGAGCGAAAAATGTTGCCCTAGGTTTCCAGCAGCATTGCAATATTTGACATAAAGTTCCACATATTGTCTCAGCAACTTTGGAAAAAGGAGAGAAATAAATTAGTAAGTTCCTGCCCTGACTATGGTCCGGTGACTCCTGTTGAAAGTGAGCCCGTGCATGTCTCATGTGAGGGCAGTATCAGATTTTCTTTGTATCCACCCCTGTTACTGGCACTTCCTGGGCTGTTATGTAACAACATTGAGGACCACAATGGAGAAAAGAAACATAGGAACAGAAGTAGGCCATTCAGCCCATCGAACATGCTGCGTCATTCAATATGATCATGGCTGATCACCCGCTTCAATGTATTTTTCCCACATTATCCCCATATCCCTTTACATCATTGGCATTTGGAAATCTGTCAATCTCTAGTTTAAACTTACTCAATGACTGAGCTTCCACAACACTCTGGAATAGAGAATTCCAAAGATTCACAATCCTCTTATTAAAAAATTGAAATTATGTCCCCTGGATCTAGACTCTCCAACCAGGGGAAACACCTTACCTGCATCTACCCTGTCTATCCCTTTAAGTATTTTGTAGTTTTCAATGGGACCACCTCTCATTCTTTGAAACTCCAGAGAATACAGGTCCAGTTTCCCCAATTTCTCTTCATATGACATCCCCACTATCCCGGGAACATGTCTGGTGAACCTTTGTTGCACTCCCTCTATGGCAATCATATCCTTTCTGAGGTAAGGGGACCAAAACTGCACACAGTGCTCCAAGTGCAGTCTAACTAAGGTTCTAAGCAATTGAAACAAGACTTTGCTACTTTTGCGATAAAGGCTAACATACCATTAGACTTCCTAAATGCTTGCTGCACCTGCATGTTAGCCTTCAGTGACTTATTGACAAGGACACTCAGGTCTTTTTGTACATCTACACCTTCTAATCTCTAACCATTTAAGAAATACTCTGCGCATCTGTTCCTCCAACCAAAGTGGAAAACTTCATATTTTTCCACATTATATTCCATCTGCCATGTTCTTGCCCACTCGCTAAGTCTCTCCAAATCCTCTTGAAGGCGCTTTGTGTCTTCCTCGCAGCACACATTCCTGCCTAGCTCTGTGTCATCTGAGAACTTGGAAATATTACATTTGGTCCCCACATCCAAATCATTGATATATATAATGTGAACAGCTGGGGCCCAGGTACTGACGGATCCTTGTGGTACCTCACTAGTCACAGCCTGCCAAAGTAAGAATGACTCATTTATTCCTATTCTGTTTTCTGCCTGTTAACCAATCCTTAATCCATGCCAACATAATACCTCCTATCCAATGTGCTTTGAATTTGCTAACCAACTTCCAGCAGGGGAACATCAAAAGCTTTCTGAAAATCCAAGTATACTCCATCCACCAACTCCCCTTTATCAATTCTGTTAGTAACAGCCTCAAAAAACTCCAACAGGTTCATCAAACATGATTTCCCATTTGCAAATCCATGCTGACTATGTGCAATCGGATCATTATTATCCGAGTGTCCATTCGTCACATCCTTTAGAATAGATTCTAACATTTTCCCTACTACTGATGTACGGTTAACAGGTCTGTAGTTCACTGTTTTCTCTCTCCCTCCCTTCTTTAACTGTAGAGTGACATTTGCTACCTTCCAATCTGCAGGAACCATTACAGAATCTATAGAATTTTGGAAGATGATCACTAATGAATCCACTACCTCCATTGCTCCCTCTTTCAACACTTGCACTGATCTCCTCTCCCTCCACTGTGGCTCCCACTCACCATCCATTGAAGGTGTCAGTCTCTGTCACCTGCTCTGGTGCTGTAGTGACAGTCCCACTGCATCACTGCTGGGATTTTGTGGTCACATTTACCCGGCTCCATCTTGGAGGTGAGATTCCGGCCCGGAGTCCTCCATGCATTGTAATTAACCCTGAGACAGGGAGATGGACCAGGGTTGGTGTGGAATTGAATGGTGGATGGAAGCCCCAAATTGTTGAAACTCTTCCTGAGGAGGAGAATCCACCCAGGTAGAGGAGCTAAAAACGTAATGAAAACACTGGAAGTGCAAAATTGGGCTGAAATTATGTAAAGAATATTTTAACATATTTTCCTCTAGATTTAAATGCACTTTCCGAAAAGTTATGGTAATAAGCGGGAGAAATCCCAGGACTTCAAATTACTTTGCAGCATTCGAACCTTCTCACAGCCTTTGCTGGACTTCAGTGTTTGAGGGTTTTTGATTTAAAACACCTGATATCATAGGTTTTGTCATTGCCCTCCTCCTGCCCCGGCCCCCTACCCCGAGATCGGACCCCCAACCTCCACAAGTCCTGTCGCCCCCACCCCCTCCGAGGCCTGACACCCGAGCACCCCAAAGCCCGACACCACCCCAAAGTCTGACACCACCCCTTCCCCACCCCTGGGGGCCCATCCTCCGCCCCACCACCCCAGGCCCCACTCCCCCAAGGCCCGACCTCTACACCACTGATGCCCAACCTCCGAAGGCCCTGAGGCCCCATCCCCCCACCACCCCCCAAAACAAGACTCTTACCACACCTGCCCTCCACTCCAGCTACCACCCCTCTGAGGCCTGACCTCCCCATGTCCCTGAAGACTAACTCTCCATCCCCCCAAGAGGCCCAACCCCCCCATCCCCCCATAGTCCCGAACAACCTCTCCTGGCCCTCCGAGGCCCAACAACTAGGCAGCAAGTGCTGAAAAAAGGGACATGGCTCCTTCCATTTGACAAAACTGCGCTCGACGCTGGGCCCTGGGGACGTGCTGAGCTGCCCAGATCTCGCCCGGCCTGAGTTGGAAGGTCGGGTGATACAGATTTCCAGGAAAGAAGCTGAGAGTGGAGTGGCAATCCGATGCTGATTGCCACTCAAAGGAAGCTTAGGCCCAATGGCTTGGCCCTTCTGCATAGCGGCAATCACCGTCAGTTTGCCGATCTGCCCCTACCTCACTGTGCCCCGACACTGTGCTACGTTTCTAACCGGGTCTTCCGAGCTTAGCTCCTTCAGAAACGCAGAGCATACAGCCCCTTGGAGAAATGCATTGCAGTGGTGCGGCATTGGAGGAAGGAAAGACACGCCCCTTTTTTACAACATTAGTAAGTTTGAAGGTTCTATATGAATGTTAGTGAATGAGTGAGTGAGTGAGTGAATGTGCAGTGTGGTAGCATGGCAGGTGGGTAGACTGGCAGGTAGGTAGGGTTGTAGAGGGTAAGGTGGGTAGCAGCTGGATAGGGCTGTCAGCTGGCGGGTGTTTAGGGTGGTAGGCGGGTAGAGTGGGAGGGTGGCAGATGTTTCTTATTGTCTATTCACAGGGTGTGGGCTTCGCTGGCTAGGCCAGCATTTAATGCCTATCCCTAGTTGCCCATGAGAAGGTGGTGGTGAGCTGTCTTCTTGAACTGCTGCAGTCCTCGTGGTGTAGGTACACCCACAGTGCTGTTAGGGAAGCAGTTTCAGGATTTTGACCCAGCGACAGTGAAGGAATGGCGATATATTTACAAGTCAGGATGGTGAATGACTTCCAGGTGGTGGCATTCCTATCTGTTTGCTGCCCCTGTCCTTCTAGATGGTAGTGGTCATGGGTTTGGAAGGTGCTGCCTAAGTTTCTGCAGTGCATCTTGTAGATGGTACACACTGCTGTCATTGTGCACTGGTGGTGGAAGGAATGAATGTTTGTGGATGTGGTGCCAATCAAGCAGGCTGCTTTGTCCTGGATGGTATCGAGCTCCTTGAGTGTTGTGGGTGCTGCACTCATCCAGGCAAGTGGGGAGCATTCCATCGCACTCCTGACTTGTGCCTTGCATATGGTGGACAGGCTTTGGGGAGTCAGGAGGCGGGTTACTCGTTGCACGATTCCTAGCCTGTGACCTGCTCTTGTAGCCACAGTATTTATATGGCTAGTCCAGTTCATTTTCTGGTCAATGGTAACCCCCAGGATGTTGATAGTGGGGGATTCAGTGATGGTAATGCCATTGAATGTCAAGGGGAGATGGTTAGATTCTCTCATGTTGGAGATGGTCATTGCCTGGTACTAGTGTGGCACAAGGGTAACTTGCCACACTTGTCAGACCAAGCCTGGATATTGTTCAGGTCTTGCTGATTTTGGACATGGACTGCTTCAGTATCTGAGGAGTTGCGAATGGTGCTGAACATTATACAATCATCAGCGAACAGCCCCACTTCTAAACGTATGATGGGAGGGAGGTCATTGATGAAGCAGCTGAAGATGGTTGGGCCGAGGACACTACCCTGAGGAACTCCTGCAGTGATGTCCTGGAGCTGAGATGTCTGGCCTCCCACAACCACAACCATCTTCCCTTTGTGCCAGGTATGAATCCAACCAGTGGAGAGCATTCTCCCCGATTCCCATTGACTCCAGTTTTGCTAGGGCACCTTGATGCCATACTCGGTCAAATGCAGCCTTGATGTCAAGGGCAGTCACTCTCACCTCACCTCGGGTGTTCAGCTCTTTTGTCCATGTTTGAACAAAGGTTGTAATAGGTCAGGAGTTGAGTGGCCCTGGCAGAACCCAAACTGGGCATCAGTGAGCAGGTTACTGCTAAGCAAGTGCCGCTTTTTAGCACTGCTGATTACCCCTTCCATTGCTTTACTGATGATTGAGAGTAGAATAATGGAAGGGGTCATCAACAGCCCTATCAAGCGGAACTTACTTAGCAATAACCTGCTCACTGACACCCAGTTTGCATTCTGCTTGGGCCACTCAGCTCCTGACCTCGTAACAGCCTTGGTTGAAACGTTGACAAATTAGCTGAACTCCTGAAGTGAGGTGAGAGTGGCTGCCCTTGACATCAAGGCCGCATTTGACTGAGTATGGCATCAAGGAGCCCTAGAAAAACTGGAGTCAATGGGAATCAGCGGGAAAGCTCTCCACTGGTTGGAGTCATACCTAACTGGGTAGGGTGGCAGGTGAGTAAGGTTGCAGGTGGGTGAAGTCAGTATGTGGGTGAGTGGGTAGGTGGGTTGGGGTATAGTCAGGTCGGGACAGGAGGGGTTGTCAGGTTAGGGCCTAGTCAAATTGGCTGGGGTGGTAGTCAGGTAGTGGGGAATGATCATGTCAGGTCAGGGGCTTAATCCGTTTGTGGGAGGTAGTTAGATTGGGTCGGGGAGGTAATCAGGCAGAGTTGGGAGAGGTTGAGAAGTCCAGTTGGTCATGGGGTAGTTGAGAGCGTTGAGGGGTAGTTCGTGAAGCGGGGGTCAGTGTAAGTTATTGAGGGGTGGGGGGGCTCAGTAGTAATGTTATCCTGGAGTAAGACTAGGATTTTTCTGTCTAACAACTAAATAAATCAGAGCCGTCCAAAATCTCTGACTCTAACTCAGAGCTGGAGACTTTTTTGGAGGGTGCCAGGGAATTGGGGAATTTCCTGTTGGAAGTTCAAACTTCCCAGGCAATTCCCATGGAAACAAATGCGCCAACATACCTTGGATTGTATGCCCAGTCTCCGACAATCTGGAGGCTGAAAGATCTGAGCCAATGTCTCTGAGCGAAGGGGAACGGAGGAACTCACCCACTATGAGGTACAGACCACATAGCTGATGGGGAGGCACTCTGTTCTTGCTGTGGGAGATGGGGAGGGTGGGGCACATTAGATTAATGATGGTACACATACACAGTCACCATGGCATCCTTGTGAAACAGCACACAACTGCAATCTTTATACTCTTTGTCATTGGGCAGAATTTAGTTGCGGCGATAAGGGTCCAGCCCATTGGTTGGAAAAGTAGTGGGAGTCTTGTCTCAACTTTCTATGGGTGGCCTGACACTCACATTGCCGGACAGCGTCAGTCCTCCCAGTCAATTAGGCCCCATTTGGGCAGAAATCCCATTACCCACAGCACCTCCAGGAGTGGTGGTCATTGCTGATAACACAATGGGGCCTTCACCAGGGATTGTCGCTGGAGCCCTGGAGAGAGGTAAGGGGGGCCAGGTTGGGGGTCGAAAATAAATGAGTACCAGTGAGGGGGACGGGTGCAAGGACAAAGGGTAGCTTTCAGTGGCTTCAATATCTTCCCAATGTTAGGTCCATTGCTTGGGCAGTGAGTGTCTGTTAATGAGGGACCACCCCCTCCCCTGGTAGGCTGCTGGCAATCTCTGTAGGTACAGGAGACCACCGGCAATCCAGCTAAATCCTTGAGCCACTGTTATGTTCTACTATGGTGTCGCTTTGCTCGGGAACCGCTTGCACGCTTATCTGTGGGCAGGTAAGTCAATTACAATATACTACAGATACAGAGACCAATATGGAATGAAGCACATGCTATTTATTTACACCGACAACAGAGCACTAACATGATGTATGTTTCTCCAACCAGACCTACCCTAGACTAACATTAACATGGTAGCCCGTGCTACACAGCTATTGGGTCTTACAGCCACGTGGTCAATCTGCTCACATTCTTTTAAAGTTGTATTACACCTCAGATTACCACAGCCACCATTAAATCTCAGTGGGTTTAGGGATGAATGATTTCAAGCAGTTCCCTAATGGAGAGAAAGTGCACAAAATCAATCTCAATTACCCTGCAGAAATCACAAATGTAGTTTTATTTCAGTTCCAGATCGCTCCCAGGCCTCTGATGGTAATGGTGACTCCAAGGAGATGAAGTTGAAGAAGGATCAATGGATGGATGACAATGCCAGGATTCAGCAGTTTGAGTCAGATTTTGGACAGGAACTATTTAATAATGACTACAACCAGTTTGAGCAGATGCCAGATGATTATAATGAGCATGTCTCTGGAACTGAGAAAGACAGCATGATGCATCCTGCTCTGTCAAGTAGAATGACCAGGAATACAATGAGCACAATGATGCTACATAAACTATGCTGCTTAAGGAGCTGTACCAGGGGGGACATCTCAAAACATGCTGAGGGTAAGGCGATGCTGACTGTATAGAGTCAGAATCAGTCAATTTTGAAGAGAGAAGTTTGTAAATTCAAGCTCCTGACATGCGCCTTCATCTGTCAACAACCATTTTGGGATTCAGGGCTCAGAGGCCAGCAGATTCTGCAGGATTTTCTATTCATGAGGGTCAGAAAATCCTGCCCCATTTGATGAACCCTGTACCCAAATTCTCACAAGGGGTGCTGGCAGGGTAGCTCTGTGCTAGGAGAACAAATCCGTCAAATTTTGAAAAAAACTTCAAATGGAGTCCCTCTCGAGGACTTGTAGTCACCCTGGTAATGTGAGAAATAACTTTTCATTGTTTTAGTATCTTTCGATTTCTTACCAAAATCAATATTGTAAACAATCCACTTCATTGATTAAGAAAAATCGCCGTTTTTTTTTCTTGAAGTGTCTGCGCGCAATCATTTCTCACATGAGAAAAGACTTGGGATCAAATTGAGACATTATCCACGACAACAACAACTTGCATTTATATAATACATTCAAATTAGAAAAAAAAAATGTCCCCCAGGACACTTCAGAGATATGGGACAGGGCTTCACAAATTGTGCGGATGTCCTGATATCGGGTGGAAATGTGTGTCGATGGCACGTGTGGGTGGGATTGGCCCCTGAACTTTACAGGCGACAGCCAGTAAAGCGGCTGTACCGCAGCTACTGCTCTCTTAAGGATGGTGGTCTGCCCGCAAGAGTTGCCGATCCAACCAGAGGGTGGGAAGCTCAGCAGCCTCAGCAGGGCAGTGGTCGTTGTTGAGGCAGGCTGGTAACCAGAGGCTATAGTAGGTAGGAAAAGACAAGATTTAAAATTAAGAAAGGGCTGCCTGCTCTAGGGGAACTTCCTCTGGGGAAATCACTGGGGCAATGGGTGCTGCTCTCCCTGCCTGCGGCCCTCTCAGCTGCTTAAGGCCTCTCCCCATCAGCTGCCGCTGGGCAGCTATCTCCATTTAGCTGGTGGCCTTGTCAAATAGGAATCAATCTGCCATCAGCAAAACGCTTAAGCCACCATCAAGTATCGCCTAATTGAGCTTTTAATTATTGAAATTGGTTGCGTGTCTCCTTGGGGCAGGCAGCTTGTCTGCTTGTGGTCCTGCCCTCGGTAAAATACGTCACCGGCAGGACTGTGTCAGAGAACTGATCCAACCCGGTGCCCCATGAGTTTACCAACCCCTTCGCCTTCCAACCTGCCTCCCAAGGTGGGGAGGTGGGGACAGTAAAATTCAGCCTGCCATCAAATGAAAAATTGGCCAGTCAAAGAGGGGTGATTAATAAAATGTCAAATAGGTGGGTTTAAGGATGGTCAGAAACAAAGTGAGGGAATTAGAGAGGCTGAGTGGCTCAGGAGGGGGATCCCAGAGCAAGGGGAAATTTCAGGGCCAGGAGCAAATTGAAGAGATTCAAACTTGGAGTTCCAAGAAAGATGGGAGGTGGCAATGTTGTAGAAGAAAGGGAAATAAGAGATGGGGCAGAAGCTCACAGGTAAAGAGAGAGGAATCCAATAACAAGTAATTCTGCACACTGTATGAGTAACATTTATCCCGATAGTTTCTGGGCAATGTGTTTGGCACACATGAGTATGTTGTCAAGAACATTTCTTATAAAAGGTATCACCTACGCTCCAACACAAACCAAGGTCATAAACTGCGTCACGACCTGGACCACTGCATCATTTCATTTTCACCTGAAACTAAGTTGAAACTGGGTCAAGGACAGAATCCATTTGGTTAGAGTTAAGAAACAATAGAGGCACCACTATGCTACTGGGCATATCCAAAGGCCACCACTTCATGTGAAAGATATAGGGTGGTATCTTATGGAGGCAATGAGTGCCTTAGGCATTAGCTGGAGAGCTGGTGAGACCCTCCTCCCCAGCACCACCTCTTTTTGAGAAGGCCTGCTGGATATTGTGTCACCCAGGCACTTGACAGGCCAACAGCAGGCCTTCCCCACGATCGCGGATCCCAGGGGTGGAAGTCACCCTCACTGAATGCTGCCAGCCAATCTGAGGGCAGTAGCTCTTCTGTACTCAGCAGCACCACGGGGTGATTCCTGCTGCTGGTACTACGCACATCTGAGCCCTCAGAACACAGAGGGATCCAGACCACAGCTGGATGATGGGGGAAAGAGAGTCGGAAGGAGGGGGTTGGCCGCCAGGGAAAGGTGTGGCTTTCAGTGCACCTCACCACCCACTGCTGGGTCCCTCAGTCAATCCCTCAAAGGCACTGAGTGCCTTTGGGTGAGATGGATGAGTCAGCAGGCAAACATTCCAGGTTTGTTTGAAATTATGCCCGCATGATGAGCACCCTGCCCACTGCTGGATTAATACAATGACATCGGAATGAGGCCCTCAAGTGGGCATTAATTGCTTATTTAAGGGCCTCAATTGGCAACAGGGTGGGAAGGCCATTGATGGGCCTTCCCGCCATGGAATTAATCGGGGTAGAGGTGGGAAGGCAGCAAGGTACCCACTCGCCACCCTCACACCAGATTAAATGTTCCCTTCCCACTAACCCTGCCATGGGGATGGGATATGCCTCCACCCATAGAGGAGCAAATTTGCTGGGAAATTACCAAGAAGTGTAAAAACAATAGAGTGGCGTTAATGCGAAACTTCATTTATCCAAATATATAGAACAGTAATAGTATAAAGGGCAGAGAGGAGGAGTTTCTAAATTGTGTTCAGGAGAATTTTATTACTATTCTGTTTCTGATGCAACTAGAAAGGCAGCATTAGTGGATCGGATACTGGGGAATCAGGTGGGTCAAGTGGATCAATTGATGGTATCGGGGCATTTAGGGAACAGTGATCATAGTATCATAAGGCTTAGCTTAGATATGGAGAAGGTCAAGGGGCAATCTGGAGTAAAATATTAAATTGGAGTAAAGTATTTAATTTTCAGTGGGGTGAGGACTTAACTGTCCCAGATAAGTTGGAATCAAGAATTGTCAGGTACACTGTAATAGAGTAATGGGCTATTTTTAAAGGGGAGATGTTTTGGGTACTGTCAAGGTACATTCCCATGAGGGGGAAGAATATGGCAACTGTAATGATTGTAAGTTAAACTGCTTCTTCCTGTTATGGTGATCATCTGACTGTTAGACCAATCAGCCCTAAACACGGAGAATCTTAAGGGTAGAGCTTTTTAGCCTTGGTCTGGGAACAAGCATGCAGCCTCATCCAGAGTCTGTAAATAAAGCTTACTGTTTCTTACAAGAAACCCGTCCTGCACTCTCCAAGTTTATTACAACTGATAATGAGGATAAATAGCACCAACGCAGTACCTCGCCTCACGACTGTGAGTATTTCGATATTTTAACGGAAGAAAACAAAAGCAGTATACCCACCAGCGATGCCTCACTTTGGTAGAATTGACCCATATGACTCATCCATTGAGGACTGGAGTCAATACATTGAGTGATTAGGTTTCCACTTTATAGTTAATGAAATAACAGGGGAGGAGAAAAAGAAGGCAATTCTCCTAAGTGTCTGCAGCAGCAAAACCTATAACTTAATCCATAGCTTGACATCTCTGAACGCGTCAAATTCTAGATCTTTTACCAAGCTAGTCGACCTCGTGAAATGACATTTTCAACCTAAACATTCAGTGATCATACAAAGATTCGAGATTAACTCTCAAGTAAGGGCCCCCAGTGAGTTGATCGCAACATACATCACAAAGTTAAAACAGTTAATGGAGCACTGTGACTTCGGTGATACTTTAAGCCACATGTTGTGAGATTATTTAATTTGTGGCATAAGCGCTGTTTGTTTGCAGAAGTTGAGATAGACCTGAAGCGTGCCATGGAGATAGCACTAACAATGGAGAGTGTGAGATGGACTCCCAGGATCTGCAGAGTGTGCAACATGGCGCCGTTTTGGAGCCAGGGTGGGAACCTGCCGCCGGCTGTGATGAGAAGATCAGGGAGGCTACAGTGAAGTGGGACACGATCCCTATTGCTAGAAAAGCAAAAAGAAATGCTGGAAGCAGCTCATCAGTAACCCAGGAGTTAAAGCATTAATGTTGTGGAGGAAATCATGCACCTGGAGTCTGCAGATTTAAAGAGGCAGAATGCCACTACTGCCACAAAAAAAGGCATGTTGTTAAACGATGCAGTACTAGGTAAAGGCAGCCATTCAGACAGCAGGTCAAGTTAAATGAAATGCACAAGATAGAAGAGTCAGGAGTTACTGAGGCTGATGTTTATTCCCTACACAATCTAAAGGCCAGGAAAACTGAACCAACCACTGTTACACTTCAAGTAAATGGAAAATCTCTGTTCATGGAGGTGGACCCACAGGAGCATCGACCACTGTGGTGGGAGAACACATCTTTAAATACCTCAGAAAAGGTAACCAGCCATTGAGTTTGGAGAAAACCGCTGCTCAGTTAAAAACATACACAGGAGAAGCCAAAATAAAAGCAAAATACTGCAGATGCTGGAAATCTGAAGCTTAAAAAGAAAATACTGGAAAAACTCAGCAGGTCTAACAGCATCTGTGGAGAGAAAAAAAAACAAGAGTTAACGTTTCGAGTCCGTATGACTCTTCTTCAGGAGAAGCCATACAGGTGAAAGGCATCACCTCTGTACCTGTATCATACAGACAACAGACAGCTCAGCTGCCAATAATTGTTGTAACTGGAGAAGGACCTAGCCTTCTGGGTCGTGATTGGTTGAAGGAAATCAAACTAAATTGGTCAGAAATTTTTCAGGTCAGGACTGGAGGAATCCCAGAATTGCTGAAAAAATATGATAGAGTATTCTGAGATGAGTTGGGGAAAATCAAAGGTTTACAAGCTAAAATATACGTGGACTTTGAAAAGACATTCCGGTTTTTTAAGGCAAGACATGTGCCTTATGCTCTAAGAGAAAAGGTAGATGCAGAATTATGTTGTTTAGAGAAATTAGGAATAATACAGCCAGTCCAATTTTCAGAATGGGCAACGCCCATAGTCCCTGTGCTAAAACTGCACTAAACTATTCACACCTGTGAGGATTCTAAATTAATGGCAAACAGGCTGCGAAATTAGATAAATCCCAATCCCAAAAATTGAGTATCTGTATGCTAAACTCCCAGGCGGAAGATCCTACACTAAAACTGAACATGAGCCATGTGCATCAACAGCTCGAGCTGGACAACACATCAAGAAGTTATGTCACCATAAACATGCACAAGGGCCTGCACCAATATACACATCTGCCCTTCGGTGTGTTCTCTGTCTGTGCGATTTTCCAAAGTTCCATGGAAAGCTTACTACAAGGACCTCCCTGAGTTATAGTGTACCTGGACGATGTCCTAATTACAGGATCTATAGAAGCAGAGCACGTGGCAAACCTGGTAAAGGTTCTGAAAAGATTTTATGAAGCTGGCGTTCGTTTAATAAAAGAAAAGTGCACCTTCCAAGTAAAGGAAGTTGCATATTTGGGTCATTGAGTGGATGCCCAAGGGTTACATCCATTAGAGGAGAAAGTCAGGGCAGTCAAGGAAGCACCCGCTCCCACGGAGCTCAAGTATTTTTTGGGTATAAGGTAAACTATTACAGTTGATTTTTGCCTAATCTATCTCCAGTGTTATTCCCTTTGCATTTATTATTGAAGAAGAGGCACAGATGGTCCTGGAATACACAGCAAGCGGAAACCTTCACTAGAGTTAAGAAACTTTTACACTCGTCATGTCTGCTAGTGCACTATGACCCCTGTAAGGAATTGATATACACTTGTGATGCATCTCCCTATGGAGTGGGAGCAGTATTGTCACACATGGTGGAAGATGGATCTGAAAGGCCAATAGGATATTTATCCAGAACCCTTTCTGCAGCTGAGAAAGGATACTCGCAAATTGAAAAAGAGGGCTTATCTATCGTATTTAGAGTAAATCAACATTTACACGGTCGATGCTTCACCATTGTGTCAGATCACAAGCCACTGTTAGGATTGTTTAGTGAAGATAAGACGATCCCATCAACAGCTTCTGCTAAAATTCAAAGTTGGGCTTTAATTTTGTTGGCATACGAGTACACTTTTATGCACCGTCCAGGTGTGTGTATAGCAAATGCAGGCACCCTCAGTCGTTTCTCTTCGCCCAACTGTATTACACATGTTCCAGTACCTCAAGAGGTAGTAATTGCATTAAAGTTCCTGGATTCCTGGACTCCTCACCAGACTGTGTCGGACAGGTA
This sequence comes from Cetorhinus maximus, assembly GCF_964194155.1. Lineage (NCBI taxonomy): Eukaryota > Metazoa > Chordata > Chondrichthyes > Lamniformes > Cetorhinidae > Cetorhinus > Cetorhinus maximus. The sequence goes on from NC_135880.1 coordinate 166,233,742, forward strand.
AAGAATTAGACGAATCAGGATCCAATTTTAGCAAGAGTCCGTGAACAGGTATTACAAGGATGGTCAAATGCACAAGTTCCTGAAGAATTAAAACCGTTCTTTGTACCTAGATCTGAACTTAGTTGTCAAGATGATATATTGTTAAGGGGAGCAAGAGTCGTTATCCCTGCCCAAGGAAGAGAACCATTATTGGAAGAACCTCATAGTGCGCATCCTGGTATTTCGAAAATGATGATGCTTGCGCTAAGAAAGAGCAGTACAAACCTTTAAAATAGGCATGAAGAAACTAACAGAAGGAATGTTAGAAACACAAATTTCTAGATTTCTGTTCAGCAATTCACAACTTATGTGACCACTGGTTTAACACCTCCAGAATTGTTAATGAAGTGCTGACTTCGAACAAGATTGAGTCTAGTATTCCCTAATTTAAAGAGGAAGGTGGAGAGAAACCAGGGTAGTTGTAAAGTGAATCATGATGTTCACAGTAAAAGTCGAGAGCTTACTGCGGGAGACACAGTTTTTGTACAAAATCATGCAACTGGACTGAGACGGGTCCCTGGTACAATCGTCTCTGAAACAGGACCTTTATCTTATCAGGTAGAAGTGGAAAACAGGATTGTTAGCAAATGTCACAGTTTTGTTCATAAAAGAGTGGAAGGGTAAACCCAGCATCTACAAGTGAGTCAGTTTAACCTCGCTGGCGGGAAAGGTTCTAAAAAAGATAATTCAGGACAAAATTAACAGTCACTTAGGCAAGTGTGAATGAATTAAGAAAAGCCAGAACAGATTTGTTAAAGGCAAATTATGTTTAATTAACTGGATTGAGTTTTTTGATACGGTAGCAGGAAGGGTTGATTAGGGTCATGTAGTTAATTTGACGTACATGGACTTCCAAAAGGCATTTGATAAAGTGTAACACAATAGGCTTTCCATCAAAGTTGAAGCCCATGGAATCAAAGAGACAGAGAAGTATGAATATAGAGTTGACTGAGTGATAAGACAGATAGTGACAGAGAGCCGTTGTGAACAATTGCTTTTCAGACTTGAGGAAGGTATAGAGTGGGGATTTCAGTTATCCGTACCAGGACCACTGCCTTTCTTGATCGATAGGCTTGGTTGTACAGGGCACAATTTCAAAATTTGCAGATAGCGCGAAACTTGGAAGTGTTGTGAACTATGAGGAGGATAGTGATAAACCGAACGAAGAATAGACGGGCTGATGGAATGGTCAGACACATGACAGATTCAATCATCACTTTCAAAAGGAAATTGGATAAATAACTGAAGAAGAAAACAAGAGAAGAGCTATGGGTAATAGGTTGGGGAGTAGATCAAAACTGAGTTTTTGTAGACAGCCGACATCAATACAATGGGCTGAATGGCCTCCTTCTGTGCTGTAACCACTCTACGGCCGGACTTTAGGAACCCTGTGGAGACGGACTGGGAGGCAGCACAGTTGGTGAAATGGCAACGGAAGGCGTCAGGAGAGATGCTCAATGACTTCCTGTCTCCGGGGGATATATTAAAAGGTGGGAGCTCAGTGCCAGCTAATTCGATAATGACAACAAAACAATCTATTTAACTGACTTAGCAATGGCCATTATACACCCCACTTGGCATCTTACTGCCGTTGAAACTGTTCCCTGCCACGTGGGGTGACTGGCAGGCACATTGGGCATACATAACTCTAGTGGTGCCCCAGTGAGGGCCCTTCCTTCCCAGAAAATCCACATCCTTCGGAGAGGTCACCTGACGACAATGGCCACCCCTACAGCTTCGATACTGAAACTGGAGGGTTCACCATTCCGATCACTGAGACCTGTCTGCATGGCCCCAGCGCATTCAAAATATTTCTCACCAGTCCTTAGAGGACACCTCAACATGGAAGCAATCTTTACTTCTTTCTGCAGCCTCAGCCTCTTAATTGGTCATTGCAGGTAAAATCCCCTCCACGATTCCACCGTTCACCCATGCAGGCTCAGGACTCACATTTGGTCCCAGCAGCAGCACCCACATCATGCCAGTAAAATGATTCTATGGGCTGAATTTTGCCAGGGATGCAGAGGTGGCTTCAGAGGCAGGTTTACTGGCAGCTTAACGCAAGAAGATGTTGTGCCGGTCGCCCAAAATTTTGTCGCCTCCATGTGATTTTCCAGAGGCGGCTTCTTGGGATTGATAACAGTAGCAGCGGGCAAGCAATTAGGGCAATTAGACAGGCTCTTAAGAGGCCCTTTACTACAGCATTTCAAGTTTGTCAGGGGGGCACAGGTCTCATGCTCTGTCAACACCTCGTCCAGGAGACAGATGAAGTGGTTGCCCTTGATTAAAGTGACATGCCTTTCTGTAAAAGGGGGAATCAGCAAAGAACATGAGAAATAGGAGCATGAGTAGAACATATGGCCATTTGTGCTTGCTCCACCATTCAGTACAATCATGGCTTCAACTCCATTTTCTCGCTCACTCCCCATATCCCTTATTTCCCTGACAGATCAAAAATCTGTCTATCTCAGACTCAGTGATTCAATGATAGCACAACCACAACCCTTTGAGTGAAGTAACTTCCCCTCATCTCAGTCCTAAATGATTGGCCCTTTATCCTGAGAATGTCCCCCTGTGTTTTCGATTCACCAGCCAGCCGAAACAAACTCTCAATATCTACCGGTCGAGCCCTTTCAGAACCTTATGGCCAGAATTTTTCCGTCGGCGAGCAGGGGGTGGGGCCCACTCGCCGACGCGAAAATGATGTGGGATGACGTCATCCCGCCCCATTTAAATATTCAGGAAGGCGGGTGGACAACGAAATCAGCTGTTCACCCGCCGACCTATCAATGGCCAATTGAGGAATCCCTCCCCCCACCCCTGCATAGGAAGCACATAGCGCTTCCCGTCGGGCAGCCCGTCCACTCAAAATGGCGGCGGGGCCTGTTTCGGCGGCAGCGATCAGCTCCCCGCCCGCCACCGAGCCAGTCGGGCCCGCCCGCCCATCAAGGGCAAAACTCTGCCCTATAACTGTGCTGGCTTTTTAAGAAAATTTTAGCTATTACCAGGCAGGCTTGCATTGTTCATTGTATTACACAAAAACAATTTTTGAATAACACTTATCAAACTTAAGAATTCTTAAGGGTTATTTCAGCTGTTTACTTGTCTAACTTGTGCAGGGATTTGGCTGCCCCCAACACCAAAGTAATTCATGGTCCTGTTACGATTTTCCATGCTTTCTAGTTTTTCTTATTCATTCGTGTGATGTGGGTGTCGCTGACTGGGCCAGCATTTATTGCCCATCCCTAATTGCCCTCGATAAGGTGGTGGTGAGCTGCCTTCTTAAACTGCTGCAGTCATGTGGTGTAGGTACACCCACAGTACTGTTAGGGAGAGAGTTCCAGGATTTTGACCCAGCGACAGTCAATATTTATTAGCTTTTTTGGCAATGATTCAAATGCTGCATAGTTTCTGGTAAGTTTTGCTTTATTAATCCAATTAATACCTCAATTTCTTCATTAAATGAATGATGCATTCTACAGCACTGACCACTCCATTGCAGTGATGACACATAGACACATGGACTGACAGCCAGCTGCCCTCCCATTATATTCAGTCTGGGTGTGCAGGTGGGCCATGAATTAACTGAGGGAGATAAGGATGGTGCCACCCCTAAGGGGTCCTAACTTCTGATGTTGCTTCCTCAGCCCCTCTGATGGAGACACACGCAATGCCTCAAGGCCCCATATTCGAGGCTGCCCTGTAAAGGTGCCACTGGCACCAGCTGCTTTTAAGGCAGCCTGCACTCATGCCTGCTTCAGCCACAGGGGGAGCACCCTATAGAAGGTCTTGAAAGAGGACAGAAAAGAGCATTGGCATCAATTTTAGTGGAGCTCGTAACACTTCCATCGATTGCAAGGATGCATTTGGAATGAAGTGGGCAGATTATGGACAATTATATGTGCCATTTCATTATTATTGGGTCATAGTAAATACAGCATAAGGGGCTGCCTGTGTGAGTAGCAAGGTCACTGTGTGACCATTGGAGCTGTACTGCTTGATGACAATTGGACAGCAGGAGACATCTATGTGTCATTTTGGAATACCATCAGCAGAAGAAAATAATGACAGAGAAGCCCACATGGGAAGAGTCCACTCCAGGGTCTGCCAGCCTCAGGTGAAGCATCGCTGGATCAGGGTGTCATGGGCTTCCCTACCACCCTGGTCAGTGTGTTGCATGGCCCCTCACCACGAGCTTTAGATGACCTTGCAATGCAGTCAGATACCCTCATCAACCTCCTCCTCCTCCTCCAATAAGGCAAGCTCCTCCATATGGTCAGAGCACAGCAGAGCACCACAATGCATGACACACTTGTAGGGGAAAACTGGCGGGCAGCCCCTGACCAATTAATGCACCAGAACCGTATCTTCAGCAGGCCAATGGCCTGCACAATGGCGGCCCTTGTGGCAAGATGGCAGCAGCTGTATTGCTCATGTGCCTGCCTTGTGGGGTTGTAATCAGCTCTTTAATGGGCATCCCTTGCCATCCAGGAGCTATCCACAGAAGCTGTGTGGTGCCATGTACAACTGCAGCACCTGTAACTGTGACTGAATCATGAAAACTAACAGGCACCCAAAGGAAACACTAGCGATGGTTGCACACCAGCTGCATGTTGAATGAGCGGAACCTCTCCCTGTTGATAAAAACACCAGGCTGCACTGCCAGGGCCTTGATAGCCACACGGATGCAGTCAGCCACTCCCTATACTTGAGGGAACCCTGCCATGAAGGACAACCCCAGGCCCACTGTGCCTGACTGGTCGAATGTGTGATTAATGTAATGAAGTCTTCTCAGGGCATCCGTCACCTGAGTGATGCTGCTGTCGGTGGATGCCTATGATATCACCACACATTCTGTCACCGCACCCTGAAATGAGCCAGAAGCCAAAAAAGAATCAAGGTGACTGTCACCTTGACACCTGCTAGCAGGGAGTGTTCTCCCTACTCCTTTAAGCATCAGGCCCTCCTCCTGGAAAGTGCACAGATCAGCCAGAGCCTACCTCAATAGGTGCAGACATCACTGACATCGCTTCTCATATTAATGAAGCAGATCCTTTGTGGGTGCTGCAATACTTTGAGTGCCACCTTCTTAAGCTGCCTTTCCCCTCAACGACCATCTATATGTCCACTAACAGGATCTCAGCACCAAATGTCCCTTCCAACTTACAGTGTCCCACAATGACCCTGACTCCAAAACCCATTCAGCATTTCTAATTCTGCTGGCGAGGCATTGGCAATTCAGAAGCAAGACAAGGCGTCTTTCTACAATGGTGCGCAGGGCTTTTGTGAGACCACATCTGGAATACTGTGTGCATTTTTGGGGCGGGATTTTCCGCACCCGCCCGCCGCTGCCGGGATCTTCAGTTCCCGCCGCAGGTCAATGGACTCCTGGCTGGGGCACTGCCTCACCCACATAGGGTCCCACCCGTTACAGGGATGGAAAATCCCGGCCATAGAGACATAAGTCAGCCATCTTAGGAAACAAAGGGTAGAGTTCTAAATTAGAATTCCCCGAGGGCTTGAGGCAAAGACACTTCAAACTACTAAGAAATTATACTGGATTGTCAGTATAATTTTCCTTAAATCAATATTTGTTGGCATATCCAGATTGTTAATTAAGGTGAATTCAAAAATTGTATGTAATTTTAAGTAGGATTGTCATGTTATAACTATCTTTAATTACCAAATATGTGCTCTTTATTAATATGATGTAATCTATAATTGATTCTTACAATAAATATTCATAAACAAGTAGAAAGGAGTTGTAAAACAAAATAAAAACAGAATTACCTGGAAAAACTCAGCAAGTCTGGCAGCATCGGCGGAGAAGAAATCAGTCAACGTTTCGAGCCCTCATGGCCCTTCAGCAGAACTGAAGCATAGTTTCAACAAGGGAGAAATATAAATTGGTTTAAGGTGGGTGGGGGGGGGTTAAACCAATTTATATTTCTCCCTTGTTGAAACTATGCTTCAGTTCTGCTGAAGGGCCATGAGGGCTCGAAACGTTGACTGATTTCTTCTCCGCCGATGCTGCCAGACTTGCTGAGTTTTTCCAGGTAATTCTGTTTTTATTTTGTTTTGGATTTCCAGCATCCGCAGTAGCTTTTAGCTTTTTGTTTTTATAGAAAGGAGTTGTACTCTTATACTTATAAACTCACGAGCCCACATATATATAATATCCTTGAATTCTTAGGTTAGGATTCTAAGTGCTGTTATTGGTAAACTTAACAAGAGTTTTTTTTTCTGCTATAATATACCCGTAGATATATTCTACCCTGAGATAATTTTGTTGGTTTGAAAACTCCTAGGAGGGAGGTCACTTCATTTCAGGTCTCAGTCTATAGCTGGTAAAGCTGACTATGTTGCTTTAATGATCTGAAATCTCTTTTAGCTGAGGTTTTAAGCTAACAATAAGTTCATGTGGGTAGGTTTCCCTTGCCAGGAGGTAAAGATAATAGAACCAGTAACAATGCCAGTCCACTGCTGCACCCATTCAGTGGAATGCCACAAATGACTCTCCATGAGGTTGGCCACTCTTTCAATGGAGGAGCTCCATGCATTCATGTGCCTGAGACTTTACAGTGCTCATGACCTGAATGGACCCCTCCTTTCTCTGCTTACAAGTATGCAGTTCCTCAGGGAACTCTGACTGATGGCCACACATTTCCCTCCTCTTGTCCATAAACAACATTTGTCTTTCTCATGTCCAAGTAAGTGGTCCCATGTTGAAATCAATTCATGTGTACCTTTGAAATGTTTTGCTCATTTCTACACTATCTAACATTGGGTTGTCTGCAAACTTGGATATGTGGCTCTTTATTCATTAATTTAAAACACCGATAAGTACAATGAAATGCTATGGCCCCAGTTCTGATCCCCAAATGATACCACTGGTCAAATACTACCAGTTGAAGTAAATATTCATTATCCCTACTATTTCAGCCCTACCGTCTAACACATTCCTTGCCCATTGCAATAAGATGTCAATTCCATATCTTTTCAGTTTTGCAAATATTCTCTTGTGTGGAACCATATCAAATGCCTTCTGGAAGTCCATATAAATGACAACCATGCACTCTTGCTTACTTACCATGTACATGAAACCCTCAAAGAGTAAAAAGGAACGACTCATTATTTCTTATTTTATCTCACCCATCTAAGTCCTCCTCACCTCCCTGATTCCATTTCCACTGCTCCCAGGGGCCAGACCCCTAACTGTACCCTCCTGCTGCCCACCTTTAACAGCCAGGTGACTGTTATCCGCTGACTCCCCAGCAGTTAAAGCAGGGTGAGCCCACCTGTCGCCACTCCCAGGTGGGCACGTCACTTGTTTTGCTGTGTAAACACCCAGGAGTTAAAATTGATTCCTACATCTCTGATGATAGATTCTAATAAATACACCATGAACACAATTAAAATATAACTGCTCGGTCACCCACGATACTGTCAAATCCTTGGATTTATTAGGCTAACCAAGCAGCTAAAGTTCTCCATATCTGTATCCATGGTTTTAAATTAAATCTACCGGTTGGCTGCTCTCTCATTTCGAGTTTTACTAACTGAGTCATACTCCATTTTTGTTAAATAGAAGTTGTCATTGTTGGTATTGTGACATGAGATTCTGGGATTTTCCCAGTATTTTAGGAATTGAATTCTGTCATCCTGGGGTCATGGGAGAAAGTTTCATCTTCACCGCTTGGGCAGGGATCGGACTTAAATAATGCTAGGAAAACTCAGCAGGTCTTGCAACATCTGTGGAAAGAGAAACAGAGTTAATGTTTCGAGTCCGTCTTCAGATTGACCTGACTCATCTGTTATAGAGCCCACCTGCATGATCCCACTGATTTCAATGGAGTGAAAATAAAATGATTCTACAATGGGAGGGTGAGCGACTCCACCAGAATACCAGGCGGGCAGTGCTGGTGAAAATTACCCCCAGAAATCAGTGGCCTTGCTGATTACCATTGGATTTGATTAGATGTGAGTGTTCATGTTTGTGTGGTGCACAGCACAAGTACTTAGGTCCCGATTTTAACTCCAGGAACCTTTTTGGTGGGTGGAAAATGGGGTGAGTTCACCCTCTCCTACAGGACACTGATTTGTGGTATTTTACAACCAAACCATGACTCGCAAAAGTAGGCAGGCAGCCATTTTGAATATCAGTGGAAGCAATCCTCATCAGAAGTTAAGGAATGCTAGAAGTAGACTACGGTTAACATGTTTTGCAGATGCTGGTATATTTCGAGAGTTACTGGTTTTCACGATGAATACCATTGCTGTGGCAATATTGTCAGATCTCAATCCGAGTTCTTCCCTTCACTCCTGACATTTTCATTTCTCCTCTGAGTTGCTGTTGCAGGTCTTTTAAAACCAGCCACCCTGGCAGACTCCATGCCCCAGTTCAACTTCAGGTCTAAAAACCTGGGCCAGGATTTTGTCCCTGTTGGGCGGGCTCGGGCGGGGGTGAGCGGAAGCGAATGGAAAGCCGACTGCCGCCTGCATTCAGGCCGTGACTGCGATTTCCCATTGGCTGGCCAATTAAGGCCCCGCATGGCGTGAAACGCACAGAGCTGCCTCAGGGAGATGAAGATTTTAAAAATTAAAAATAAAGAATTTTAAAATGTTAAAAAACATGTCCCTTCATTGGGACTCTGCCACATGAGCAGGGACATTTTATTAATGAAATGTTAAAATGTTTATTTAATTTTTAATAGCTGTTGGAAACCTCGCCCCGCCTTTCGACTCAAAGTTGTTGAGCTGGAGTCTGAGTTGTAGATATTGTAATGAACTTGGAGTGGGAGGGGGAAGATCCAGTCGCCTTGGCCCACATGCAAACCACTGACATAGCTAGAACCAGATGATGTTCTGCCAAAAGAGTTTAAGGAGTTAGGGTCTAAATTAAATAGGGAGGGAGGGAGTTACCTGGACATATTTTTTCAGTCAAAGGCAGTCAAGCCCCTCAGGTTAAGTAGAACCTTGCAGTTGATCGATGGTCAGGGGAAAAAAAAGTAAGCCATGCAGATATGGGAATCCAGCATGTAGTGATGGAGGAGCCTCGGCCCTTAAATTTAACCAAAAGATCTGAGGCACTTGCAGCCTGTGTGAATGAGAACAAGGACAATAGGGTTGGTAAGCAAACTGATCATGGCATCATGGCCCAGGATGTCATTCAAGTGAGGGGAGAGAGAAAAGGAATATGGCAGCGATATGGGGACAATATAGTCGGAGAGATAGATGCTATTCTCTGCAGCTGTGACCAGGATCTCCAAATTTGTATTGCCTGCCAAATGCCAGGGTTAGTAATACCTCCTCATGGCTTGTAATGAACTTGGAGTGGGAGGGGGAAGATCCAGTCACCATGGCCCACATAGAAACCACTGACATAGCTAGAACCAGATGATGTTCTGCCAAAAGAGTTTAAGGAGTTAGGGTCTAAATTAAAATGCAGAACCTCATGTTACCTGAGGCATGCACCAATTGGCATATGGTCAAGCTGATTAGAGGTTTAAAAGCATGGCTCAAAGGTGTGGGAAGAAAGACATTCAATTCATGGGGCACGGCACCAGTATTCAGGAAGGAGGGAGCCGTTCCATTGGAATGGGCTCCACTTAAACAGGGTTGAGGTCAGTGCCCTGGTGAATCGTGCAACTGGGGCCATGGATACAGCTTTAAATTTACAGGGATGGAAAGATTCAGCTGAAGGTCGATTCACAAGTCCAAAGGGAAAAGTCAAGTCAACAGAACAGTGGAGTGAGTTAAAAGCAAGCTGAATGGGTTAGGAAGGGTCAGAGAGTTTAACGGTAACAGTGCATCAGCGAGTAAAGTCCATGCAGAAAATAGTAGTAAAGCAGTAAAATTAATGGCCCTTTATCTGAATGCACAATGCAACACCAATAAGATAGGAAAACTAGTGACACAAATAGAAATAAAAGGTTTAGACCTAATCACCATTACCGAGACCCATGGTTACAAATTGACCAAGGTTCCAATCAATATTTCAGGATGCCTCACATTTCACAAAGATATGCAGAATATAAAATCAGGAAGGGTAGCCTGATAGTAAAGGGTGACATAAGGGCATAAGTGAGAAAGGATCTTAGCTCAGAAAATCAGGAAGTAGAATCAGTATGGGAGGAGATTAGGAATACAGGTGCTAGAAAACACTGCTGGGCATAATTCATAGACTCTCTAATAGTAGTTATACCATTGCACAGAGAATGAAGCAAGGAATTCTTAGTGCTTGTAACAAAGGTAATGTAATAATTGTGTATAGACTAAACAAGTCAAATTGGCAAAGGTGGTCTAGAAGATAAGTTTATGGAATGCTTTTATGATAGTTTCTTTGAGCAATACATTATAGAACCAAACAGAGATAAAAATAAAATATTTTAGATTTAATTTTATGCAATGAGTCAAGGTGAAGGATTTCATAGTAAAAGACCTGCTGGGAAATAGTAATCATAATACAATTGAGTTCCACATAAAGTCCGAAAGTGATACAATCCAATCCCCCCAAAAAAAGAATTTCAAATTTAAACAAAGCCAACTACATAGGTATGAGGGGAGAGCTGGATAAGTTTGATTGGGTAAATAGGTTTAAACGTATAGTGACAAATAAAAAGAGAAAAACAGTTAAAGAAGCAATCCAAATTTTTCAACAAAAATAAATTCCATTGAAAACACAAATATTGCCAGAAAGGTCCATCTGTGGTTTACTATGGAGGTTAGGATAGTATTAAATTAAAAGAAGAGGCGCATAATGTTGTGAAGATTGGTATAAGTCTGAGGATTGGGAGTGTTTTGGAAACAATCAAAGGGACAACAAAAAGTTGATAAAAAGCAGAAAAAAATAGAATATGAGAGTAAATTAGCCAGAAATATAAAACAGATTGTAAGGACATCTAGAAATATATAAAAAGGAGAGTAGCTAAGGTAAACATTGCTGCCTCAGGGACAGAGACAGGAGAAATTATCGTGAGGAATGAGAAAATGGCAGGAACATTGAACAAATATTTAGTATCTGTCTTCATAAATTACATGCCAAAAATAGAGGGTAACTTAGGGAAGTTAATAATATAAGTGAAGACATTAAGGTAATTAACAACAGCATGTACAAAGTAATGGAGAAACTTAATCACTGTTCCTTCACTGTTGCTGGGTCAAAATCCTGGACCACCCTTCTTACAACACCATGGGTGCATCTGCACCACATGGACTGCAGTGGTTCAAGAAGGCAGCTCACCACCACCTTCTCAAGGGTAACTAGGAATGGGCAATAAATGCTAGCCCAGACAGCGACGCGCACATCCCATGAAAGGATAAACAAAAAGACTGGGCTTCTGCATTACTAGTCCAGTGATATTACCACTAGGCTACTGCCTTCACCAAGATGTGTGAGAATGAATGAGAGAGCATCTCATTGACACATACAAGATTCTTAAGGGCTTAAGCTTGGACACTGAGAGGTTGTTTCACTTGGCTGGGGAATTAGAACACCGTGGAGAATCACAGAACAAAGAAGCAAACATTTAGAACTGAGATGAGGAGAAATTTCTTCACTCAAAGGATTGTGAATCTTTGGAATTCTCTGCTCCAGAGGGTTGTGGATGTTTCATTGTTGAATATATTTAATGCTGAGATCGACAGGTTTCTGGTGTCTCAGGTAATCAAGGGATGTGCAGAACAAGCGGAAAGTAGGAGCTGAAGCAGAAGATCAGTCATGTAGCTCTTGTGAGTGTAAATAGGGTTTCTTCAGCCAATACTGCACCAGTAAGTGGAAGTGGTAGCAAACCAATTTCATCTTATGTACTTACGATGGATGTAAAGCAGAGCATAAAAGATTATGAGAGTTTTATATTTGAGGGTGAAGTAACTCCATTTTTTTCTGATATAGGACCCAAAAAGATTGTTAACCTTAGAGATACTAAGTCAGCTCAAAAAGTTTGATTTTTTTCCCCAGAGATGTCGCTGAATAAAAGAGTATTGACATAATCCAATCCCAAAATTGAATGGCGGGTGGTTCGATAGAGGAATAAAAGTTGTGCTAATTTAGTCACTAATGAATCTCCAGGGCATTAAAGGGCATTATGTACCTGTTCCCTTGTGTGGCGTGAATTTGAACTGCTCTTTAGTCAATGGGTCTGTTATTGTTGTAGCAGTGCCTGTATAGCCTATTCATAGTATTGATTTCATACTACACAATGACCTAGTAGCAGTTAGGGTGTTGCCGTCTCCTGCTGTAGGTAGAACTGTTTTGACTAAAGGTGTGTCCAGATAGTCAAAGTTTCAAACTTCTAACATGGAAGAGACAATAACACCTCGGACTGGCCACAAAGGGTTAAAGTCAATTGCAAATGTACTGAATCCATACACTTTGAACTTGCCTGCAAATTCTTCATCACTGGTGTCAGAACAGAATACAGCAGCAAAATTCCAGGCTAATGAGCAAACAAAGAGCAGTAAAACAAAATGGCATGAATCTGGTGAATGCTTTTATTTCAGGTCTATGAGGATGTGTTAAGGTTTTGGAAAATAAATTGAAACTTCAGAAGGGTGAAGCCATAACTGTTGGGGAAGGAGTTTAAAGTTAAAAAGGAAGTTGCAAAAAAGTGCCAAGAACTTTTGATTGAACATCAACATGACCCTAACGAACTCCTTAAAGCTGCGAAGGAAAATGGTACTCTGTTGGACCCAGTAACCTTGGTTTGTTGGAGCTAAAGGATCCGGGTTGCTCGCTTTGTCTGGGGTAACCGAGTTGGTACAGAGACAGAGAACATCAGGAGATCGTTGTTAGAATAACCACATGCTGTTTATTCATAAACTAAACTCTGCAACTATACTTGTGTGCTCAGAACATAAAACTCTGTCTTCACTCATCAGTGACTAACTCAAGACTCTCCCACAGAGAGCTAGCCTGTGCTACTCTACTATTGGGTATTAAGATCGTGTGACCTTACATTACAATATTTGTCTTAAAGGTATATTACATCTTAGATTACTACATCCTCCCCCTTTACTGAAAAATACATTTTACAATTTTTCAATATGTAAGTTGTTTACACAGATCAATTCTTTACAAAGTCAGTCTCTCTGGGAGTTTCCTTATGTGTGTAGAACATCTCAGCTCCATAGGTTCTGAAGTTTGCTTTGGAGTCTCCCTTACTGAAGTCGTCTGAGAATCAGGTTCTACAGCAGGTACCTGTAAATTTGTTTCTTTGACTCTTTCAGGTACAGTCGGCCCTTCAAATACGTTTGTACTTGGTTGAGTTATTTCAACAGGGAATGTTGATTCGGTTTCAAGCACTGGTGGAATCACTTCTGGATATTTGGCTTCTCCACTTCATATGGGATCCACATCATCTCCTTATTATTCAATCACTGACTTTCAAATGGTAGGAAAGAGCACTTATTTCACCAGACAACTAATGCTGGTCCTTCTCTAAATTTTTTCACAAATATATTCCCTCCTACACTAAATGTTCTGGCCCGATTGTGACAATCATGTCTCATTTTCTGATTTTCCTGCCTTCCACCCCAAGTTTGGCATAATTAGGCTCAGTCTCAATCGGAGCCAGCGCTTTATCAACAGTTTAGCAGGTGTGACACCTGTTGTTGAATGAGGGGTGGCTCGATAGAGGAATAAAAATCATGCCAATTTAGTCATTAATGAATCTCCAGACAATTTGCTTATACCAGATTTGAATGTCTGAAACACTCTCTCAGCAAGTTCATTTGAAGAAGGATGGTATGGAGATGTTTTCAAATGAACAATGCCATTGAGATTGTAAATCGGCTAAATTCAGCACTTGTGAATACTGTGCCATTATCTAATACTAGCATTTCAGGTAATCCAGCAGAGCTTTGTTGTAGCTTGCTTATTGTCGCTGAAGATGTGGGTGAGCATTCTTCATATATATCCATCCATTTTGAATGTGAATCTATGATAAAGAGAAACATTGTTCCCAGAAAAGGTTCCACATAATCGATATGTACTCATACCCATGGTCTTCCCGGTCATTCCCAGGGTGTAACGGAGATGTTGCAGGTAATTTTTGTACTTGTTGACACCGCACAGCTTCTCACTAGGTTTTCTATTTCGCCCTCCATTCCCGGCCACCACATATTGCTACGTGCTATTGCCTTCATTTTTGAAATTCCGGGATGTGCACTGTGAAGTTCAGGTAACAATGGCTTCCGTCCTTTCAGAGGAACAATTACATGAGCTCCCCTCAATAAAATACCTTCTTGGCTGGTTATCTTGTATCTTCTCTGGAAACACGGTTTCATTTCATCAGATTCTTGTGCTTTTGACCAACCAGAAAGAATTAATTTTTCACTTTGGATAAGACTGGGTCTCAGTTCATCCAATCTTTAATTTGTTTAGCACATATCGGTAATGAGTCCAGGAAGTTCAATAACAAGTCCTATTGCTGAGGAATTGGAAAATCCTCATCTTTTACCTGCAAGGGTAAACAACTGAGTGCATCTGCATTTGCAATTTGACTTCTGGTTCTATGAATAAAAGTATACTTATACGCTGCCAAGATAAACGCCCATCTTTGTGCTCTTGCTGAGGGTGCAGGTGGTATAACCTTGTCTTCACTGAATAATCCTAATAATGGCTTGTGGTCCATTATGATAGTGAAGCGACGACCTTGCACATATTGATGAAACTTTTTAACACCGAAAATGATCACCAGACCTTCTTTTTCAATTTGAGAGTACTTTTTCTCTGCAGTGCTAAGTGTTCTCGACAGATAACCTATAGATCATTCCGATCCATCATCCATTCGATGAGAAAGCACCGCTCCTACTCCATATGCTGATGCATCACATGTTAATATCAACTCTTTCTTTGAATCAAAATGTACTAAACGTGTAGATGACTGTAACAACTTTTTCACTTTTGTGAAAATTCCTTCTTACAGTGATCATCTCTGATTTTTCTTGAGCAAACAATATAATGGTGTCAGATGTGTCGATAAATTAGGAAAAAAGCGTACATAGTGGTTAATCATGAATGATTTCAATTCGGATATGTTCTTTGGTTCTGGGGCTTTGTTAATTGTTTTCACTTTTTCTTCAATTAGATGTAGGCCTTGTGAATCGACCTTGTAAATTATCTCTTTTGCCTGGAATGTGCACATTTTCTTTCTCAATCGCATTGCAATCTGCGAAAAACATTTCAGAACTTCCCTCAGGTTCATCAAATGTTCCTTTTCTGTGAGTCCAGTCATGAGAATGTCATCCAAATAAACTACAAGATGGGACAATCCCTGTAACAAACTTTCCATGGTTCTTTGGAATATGGCGCAAGCAGAAGATGTGCCAAATGGTAAACAGTTGTATTGGTACAATCCCTTATGTGTATTTATAGTGACAAACTTTCAGGATGCCTGCTCTAAATCCAATTGCTGGTAGGCATGACTCATATCTAACTTCATATCAGCCTTTCCACCTGCGAGTTTAGTGTATAAATCTTCAATTTTAGGTATGGGGTGTCTGTCCAATTTTGCAACTTTGTTGACTGCTAATTTATAGTCCCCCACATATTCTAAAGCTTTGGTCAGGTTTGAGAACATGTACAATTGGAGCTGCTCATTCTGAAAATTGTACTGGTTGTATCACTCCTAGCTTTTCTAATCTGTCCAATTTTGAGTCTACCTTATCCCGCATTGCATTAGGTAATGGTCTGGCCTTCATGAATCTTGGTGTTGCCTTGGGATCTACATAAACTTTTGCTTGTAGCCCCTCAATTTTTCCAAGTTCTTCCTTGAAAATTGAGGCATATTTCTGTAATAGCTGTGAAAGTCCATTAGTTCTCCGTTGGAAGATTTCATTCCATTCCAATTTAATTTCTTTCAGCCAATTTCATCCAAGAAGACTAGGTCCCTCGCCTGCTACTACCATCAAGGGTATTCTCACTGTTTGACCTTCATAGTTTACTGTGACTTTATATACGTCCTTGACTTTTATGTTTTCTCCTGTGTAATTCTTTTATTTTTTGACAGTTTCTTCTAAATTCAGCTTATGTTCTCCCTGATTCAAGTATTGAAAAATATGCTCTGCGATCACCACAGTAGCTGCACCAGTATCCACCTCCAATCTGATAGGCTTCTCATTCACTCTCATTGTTACGTAGATAGGCTCTGTCCTTCCACCTTTAAATTATATAGCGAATAGATATCAGCATCTATTGCTTCAGGCTTTTCAATGCTATTTATCTCATTGGGTTTTTGCCTTTGTCTGAAAGTCTGTCTGATTCTATCTTTACAATTTCTCATGAGGTGTCCATATCGGTGGCAGAAGAAACATTCAATCTTTTAAAATTGTGTTTTGTCACAGGGCTGTTTACTTCCATCTCTGTTACTATGACGCCATGTTTCTGCTGCTGAGTTTTCCTTTTTAATTGTCCACTGGCAATGGCTGCTTCCCACTTCGGAACAAAGCTCTGCACTTTCGCGCTCTTTTTGGTTGAAGCTCCCCACCCAACATGGAGGATGGAACCATTTTTCGCTCCTCAAAAGGCTTCTGAGTCCCGCACTACACCTTCCAATGCAAGAGCGATTTCCAATGCCTTCGGAAAATCTAGATTTGTTTCAGCCAACAACCTCCTCTGAACAGCAGTTTCGTTTATACCGCACACCAAACAATCTCTAAGCTTATGATTGATTGAAGTACTGAACTCGCAGTATTCAATTAATTGCTTCAGACTCGCCAAATAAGAAGCAACAGTCTCCCACGCAGCTCTAATTCTTGAGTTGAATTTAAATCATTGTACGGTCGCCGACGGCTTGGGCTGGTAATGATTCTTATCGAGCTTCACTAAATCATCAAAACTTGTGGAGCCTGGAGCACTGGACGCCAACAAATTTTGAATTAATCTGTATGTCTCACTCCCACACATGCACAGAAGGATCGTGCGCTCCTTCTCCTCCCCCAAAATGTCATTCGCCTGGAAGAAAAACATAGTGAGACCAGTCATCTGAGCTTGGATCGAATGGCTCTACTCTTCCAAATTGTGGCATCTCTTAGGGAATTAATTCGACGCTGAGAAGAAATTTTCTTGAACTTACAACTACCGTGCGAGGTACAGCCCGAATTTGGTTCTTCTGATTTCCTTCGTTTTTCTCACTTTTTATCTCGTTTTATCCCGTGATTTTTCGTGCTCTTACTCTCATCACCAATTTGTTGGACCCATTTGGTTTCTTGGGGATAAAGGATCCGGGTTGCATGCTTAGTTTGAGGTGAGTTGGTACAGAGACAGAGAAGATCAAGGGATCATTGTTAGAATAAACACTTGGGCCAGGATTTCCTGGTCGGCGAGCAGGGGGCAGGGCCCGCTCGCCGATGTGTAAAATGACGCGGGATGGCGTTGGGTGGAACTCCCAATGCCACCCTGTCTCAGTTCAATTTTCAGATAGGCGGGGGCTCAGTTGAATCAGCTGTGCGCCCGCCGACCTGTCAATGGTCAATTGAGGCCATTGGCAAAGTACTTTACATTATTAATGGACCTGCCCGTCCAACCTTAAGGTTGGCGGGCAGGCCGGGAGCCCTGGCGGGCTTCAGAAAAAGCATGAAACCTCATCCACGGGCGGGATGAGGGTTTCATGTAGGTTTTTAAATTTTTAATAAAAGTGTCAATAAAAGTGATGGATATGTCCCAACTCATGTGACACTGTCACATGAGGGGACATGTCAGGGATTTTTTTTTTCTGTTTTTAAAATATTTTAAGGTGGAGCTGATCTCCCTGAGGCAGCACTTAAGCCTCAGGGAGATGAATGCGCTCTTTCGTGCGCATGCGTGAAAGAGTGCACTCTCGGCTCAGCGAACTCCCCTCCCCGCCCGCACAGGGAGCGCATAGCGCTTCCTTGCGGATGTGATGCTGGGCAGGCCTTAATTGGCCCGCCCATGTAAAATGGCGGCACACCCCCAATCAGGGGCGCCAATCGGAAGCGCGCCTCCACATGCCCGCTCCTAAACTTCCCCCCCACCGAAATTCTGCCCTTGCTGTTTATTTGCAAACTAAACTCTGTAACTATATTTGTGTACTCACAACATAAAACTCTGTCTTCACTCATCTGTGACTAACTCAAGACTCTCTCACATAGAAGTAGCTTGCGCTGACCTGCTATTCAACAATAAGGTCATGTGGCCTAACATTACAATACTTGTTTTAAAGGCGTATTACATCTCAGATTTCTACATAATCCTGTATTTAAACTTGCAAAATGCGACTCGGACATTTGTTTGGCTGAGATTTTTTTCTTCAACCTGGACATTAAAGAATCTATAGCCATGAAAGTGAATGGAGATCAGCAGGTAAAATCTGAACAGGGTGATCTAAAGACTGAGTTCAAAAGTCAACGCACTGATGACAATGTGAAGGCTAATTTTAAAGAAGAACCAAAAGAGATACTGGCCGGAATTCTCCCATCCTGCCTGCAACGGTGGGAAGAGAGAATCCAGCGGGAGGCAAAAAATTTGGAAACCCGCCATCGTAAAAACAAGTGGCAATTCTCCTGGCAGTGTTTTCATGGCGGTCTGGTTATCCTGCCAACTAGTGTCGCAAACGCCATTTGCATTCGTTAGGGTGTCATGAGTGCTCATTAAAACAGCTGCTCGCTGGAATCTTGCCATGCCTTCCAATCTTCCCTCACACCAGCGGGAAATCACACTGGTACCAAGCCGTTTGAGTCTAAAATTTACACCTGTCAGTATTCATAAATCAGAGGGATTATCAGGAATCAGCAATAATGTTCTTGACAAAGTTTCCCAGACTGAATCAGTGTGCCAGTTTTTAAAAAAGAACATGGAAACAAAATGGATCTTAACCAGTTTTGGTCTCCTTATTTAAGGAAAGATAGAAATGCATTTGAGATGTCTCAGAGGAGGTTTACTAGATTGATACCTGGAATGAGCGGGTTGTCTTATGAGGAAAGGTTGGACAGACTGGGCTTGTTTCCACTGGCGTTTAGAAGAGTGAGGGGTGACTTGATTGAAGTATACAAGATCCTGAACGGCCTTGACAAGGTGGACGTGGAAATGATGTTTTCTCTTGTGGGTGAGACCAGAAATAGGGGGCACTGTTTTAAAATTAGGGGTCACCCTTTTAGGACAGGGATGAGGAGAAATTTTCTTTCTCAGATGTCTGTGCGACTTTGGAATTCTCTGCCTCAGAAGCCGATGGAAGCGGGGTCATTGAATATTTTTAAGGCAGAGGTAGATAGGTTCTTGTTGGGCAAGGGAATCAAAGGCTATCAGGGGTAGAAGGGTGTGGAATTCGAAACACAAACAGAACCACCATTATCTTATTGAATGGTAGCACAGGCTCGAGGGGCCGAATAGCCTACATCTGCTCCTATTTTGAATGTTGTATTAATGGACACATTACATGACCCAAGCCTCTGGCCTTTTGAACAGTTTTAATATTATGTTTTTGGCCTCACAGGCAGACTGCTATTTTAACATCAACTGGCAAGAACTCTAGCAGCCTGGCAGAGCAAGCAGCCTGTTACCATCTCTCAACTCCATGAAACATACTTGCTTTTAAAAGTCTCCAATCAACACCTGCCAAACATTCTAAGCACAGAAAGTCCATCATGTTGCAGCATCATTTGTTTCAGAACTTCTTGTGTGGTCACTTCAGAAACTCCTTGGGACTGAATTCAGTCACAAAGGAAACACCCTCTGGCCTTTGGCTTTTTGAATTCTGGAAATCACTGGAACTAATATTCATTTCTGTGATTATTGTACTGTTGCTATCCATAGTTGTACAATTCTTTTTTTCTATCACCCTGTTACTGTGTATGTTGGTATGTGTGTGTGTGTGTGTGTAATGGAGTGGGAAGTTACCAACACTTCTTCCCTGGGTTTTGAACGTGGAATAAACTCACCTTCTGAGTTCATCATAATGATGACTTTCACGGATTCAACCAAAATATAACAACTTATAACATTCTGTACACTTTAAACATTATGTTACAAACTGGAGTGAGATTGGCAAACAGTACTTACTTCCTATCGCCAAATGTCCATAAGAAGAAGGTGTTTTGAATTATATTTAAAGCATGCTGTGGTGTGTTTTCCCAAACCCTCAGTTTGTGTGATCCAGTTTATAATAACTCACAGCAAACTCGCATTATGAGGTTTATAAGATTATTATATTTTGGTACTGTGTCTTTAAATTTAAGGTAAATGACGGAGATGATGTGGCCTGTTCTGCAGTCTGCTTGACAGTATTTCTGTGTGGCTTGATTGTAGAGTTCAAAGGAGACCCGGGTTGTTTTACTAAGAGGAGGTTATGAGGTCTTTAAGCTTGGAGACAATGACTACAGTCTCTGAGCACTCCATAGGTAGACCCTGAGTCTCCCAACACCCCAGAAAGGTGTTACAGGTATCAAGTTGCAAATGCTGGTGCTATAAACTATCCATTTACTTCTCAGATAAAAGGGAATTGGGGTCAAGGATAACTGATTAGCAGATCCACTGAGATATAAAGCTAATGTGTTTCCTATTGCCATGGCGAAGAGGGCAAAGGAATCCATGTTGAGAACAGGTTACTGGCTTCCCTATAAACCCATGAATATCAGAGACAGGCAGCAGTTTAACAGTTTTGTCTTGTGGGGACTGCAGACCTCTGAGAGTTAGAAAGCAAGAAATAGAGGCAGCCAGACCTGCACCTTAAGTGGAGAAAATGCCAACTCTATTGTTCACCACATGGAACATGGTTGGGAGCTTGCACTCAGTTTGCAGACTGAGTTTGTGAAGATTTAAATGAGGCTGGAAGATTTACCTAGCTTGGAGCTGGAGGAAGGGATCGACAGCATAACCCTCACAGTGAAAGGCAGTTCTGGAATTGGAAGTTACATGGATGGGATAGTGAAAACGAAACAAGCCATCAGGAGCTGAGAATAATTTTAGACTAGTTCCTAGAGGATGAAGTTTCCACTTGAGGGATAGTGTACTGTATTACCACAGTGAGAGATTTTCGTCATTTTAAAAGTTAAATGGGAAACTTGTTCCTGTTGTTTTAAGTAGAAATTACCTACGAAAAGAAAATAGCATTTAGTCAATAGTGGTTTTGTTGTCACTGGTTACAGTAAAAGTTTTAAAATGTGAAGCCTTGATGTTTCATCCTTTCAGCCATTAACTGGAAGTTCAATTTTCTCTTTAAAAGTTATTCATCTCTATAGAGAATGTAACAGTTCTACTAATAAGTGCAAGTAACTCAAGGACACCTATGTCAGTGAGATTAAAACCATCTGATCACAAGCTTCAATGTCTAACACATTTTCTTTCCAGCCAGACCAGACCTTCCTCTACCCTGTTCCTGAACATACATCTCTCTCACCAGTTCCTCTCCCCTATTCCTTCATGCTCTTTCCAATTTCATTCTGTCACTGAAATACACTTGTGCTTCATTTATTCCATCTTAAACTACTGACCATCCACCATATTAGCCTCCGGGCTAGTTGCCTGTTTAAGGGGTTCCCTCCCTTCAGGTATTGTTCATCTCTCTTTTGGAATTGCCACTAACCACACTCACCTCAAAACTCTGCTGTGGCCTCCCTGTCCTCCGAAACTGCTGCATCATCTTAAATTTCCTTTCCTTCCCCTCTCAAATTACTGCCCTGAAAATCATTGCTGGAATCTCTCTAATCTTGTTTCTACCCCATTCCTGCCATTGGAATGCCCCATACCAAAGACAGAAAGGATGAATAATGATCAAGGTGCATCAGCCCTATACATCCTCCTCAATCTCTCTGCAGCCATTGACATGGTTGTCTAACCATACACCTCCAATGCTCCTCATTGATCGTTCAGATCAGTGAGAATGCCTTAACTTGGCCCTATGCTTCCCCATCCTATCATAACCTGTGAATATTTGCAAAGACTTCTCTTCCCACCCGGCACTGTTATAATGGGACTTTCCCAAGGATCTAACCTTGGCTCCCTCCTTTTCCTCATCAAATACTGCTGCTAGGCAGTAGCATCTACAAACATGGGATTAGTATACACTTGCACCTAACTCTATCTCTCCACCACCTTGCTGGACTGCTCTGCTGTCTGTGCGAAAAGTGTTTTATTGTCTAACATTCAGTACTGGATGGGCTACAATTTCTTCCAGTTGGACACTGGTGAGATGAGAGCCATCATCTTCAGCCCTCACCGCAGGCTTTACCTTCACCAAAGATTCTGCCCCCACCCTGAACTCTGTCTTAGACTGAACCAAACTGTTTACAATTTCAGCACCCAATTCATTCTTGAGCTGAGCTTCTTAGCCATATCCTATTCATCACAATGTGTTTACAGATACATGACATTGCCTGCCTCTGCCCCTGCCTCAACACATTTGCTTAAATGTTTGTCCGTGCTTATGTCGCCCCAGTACTTTTCCTTCCCGGGAGGCCCCCCATCTCTCATCGTCCATGATCATCAGTTGATGTAAGATTCTGCTGCCTTTCTATCCCATACCAATCCCATTTGCCCTTCACTCCTGTTTCCAGGGACACACATTGACTCCTGGGGCCGGATTTTCTGGGCCCGCCCAGCACCAGGATCATCCAGTCTGCAGAGAATCAATGGACATTTGGCTGGGCCGCCGAATCCCCAGCAGCAGGTCCCCACACGAAGGGGCTGTAAAATCCTGGCCCTGACCCACCCACATCTCCAAGTTAAAACTGACAGCTTTGTGTTTAAAATGTTTCATGGCTTTATCCCTCCTGATTTCTGTTGTCTCCTACAGTCTTATAACCCCACAACTTTTAGTTTCCTTACTTGAAAGAAGATATATTTTTATTAGAATTCAGAGAAGGTTCACCCGACTGATAACAGGGATGAGGGGCTTATCTTATGAAGAACGATTGGACAGGTTGGGCCTATACCCGTTGGAGTTCAGAAGAATGAGAGGCGATCTTATTGAAATGTATAAGATCCTGAGGGGAATTGATAGGGTTGATACCTGGAGGGTGTTTCCACTTGTGGGAGAGACTAGAACCAGAGGGTAAAATTTAAGAATCTTAAGAGGTCTACCATTTAAGATAGAGATGAAGAGAATTTTTTTCTCTCAAAGGGCTGTTAGTTTCTGGAATTCTCTTCCATAGAAAGCAATGGAGGTGGGGTCATTTAATTTATTCAAGGCAGAGATGGACAGATTTTTGATAGACAAGGGACTAAAGGGTTATGGGGGCAGATGACAAAGTGCAGTTGAGACCACAGCCAGATCAGCCATAATTTTATTGAATGGAAGAGCAGGCTCGAAGGGCTGAATGGCCTTCTCCAGCTCCTAAGTCCTATGTTCCCAGCCCTACCTTACCACCCAGACTACTTCTTTCCTTTGACTCTGGCCCTCTAGGCATTTCCCCTTCCCTAAGATCTGCTAATGACAGTCATGCCTTCGATGTCTACATCTGCCATTCTGGAATTTCCTCCCTAATTACCGCTGCCTCTCCATTTACCACTCCTCCTTGAACACTGTTCTTGAAATGAACTACTCTGACCAAGTTTTTGATCACCCCTCCTAATATCTGCTTCTTTGGCTCATCTTATTCCACCTCCGAAACACACCTGGAGATTTTTTTTTCCCACTTCGAATGCATTTTGTAAATGTAAGTTGTTACAGGAGATAATCCACCTTTTTGAAAGCAGACTCCTTTACTTCCATCTTAGAAATGGTGGTGTTCAGAAGTAAATTTTTAACAAAAAAAGATTTTGTGAAGATAATGAAATAGTTAGAGCAACAATTTTTAATAATACTTTTAAAACTACATTGCAACTCCAAGACTACAAGTGACAGGGACCAGAGTAGAATTCTTCTGAATAAGCTACAAAATAAATTTTATGAACATGCTCACCCAGCTCATCATTTCCCCTGCCATTTGGGAATTTGGGGGCAGAGGTCATCAAATGTGCAGGGTTTTCCAAACCATTTATAGATGGAAAATCCTTAGAATTTGACTGGTTCTGAATCCATGCAAATCGAAAACTCTGTAAAAATAGCGATAAACTCAGCACCATTTCACCAGAAACAGAGTTGACGAATCTGTCTTATGGTGCAGGTGCTTTTGCAGCATTCAAACTGAGTTAAGGCTTGTCTTTTTCTCAATTCTCTATGGTGAAAATGTTTTGGAAGAGCAGTCTGCACCATGATGCCCCCCTCAGTCTTAGAAATAAATTCATCAACACCATCCAAAATCTGCTCATGTTGGGTAAGGTCATTGTGAAAGTGTAGCCCTTCATAATCAGACTCAAGCTGCTGAATCCGTTCATTGCCATACATCCTTCGAGTCTTCTTTGCGTCCAACTCCTTGAAGTAGTTATCATCACCTGAGCCCAGGGAGTGATCTAGAACAGAAATAAAAGTCTGTTTGAATTTACTGAAGGCTTATTGAGGTTGGTTTTATTTATTTTCCATCCATCTGGGCTACACTGCTGCTGTCTGTGGTATAACGGCATCGGGCATAGCAAGGGTTAATGTGAGACTGGGAAATAGCATCATCCACAGTGTGATGTAAAGAGACACATGACCTGAGACTAGAGTCAGGTGTGGACAGGACAGAGACCTGTGTAGAAGCAAGCATGGTGTTAGTTCATAGCTTGGACAATACCCTGTATATATGGACAAAGTTCTGTGTGATCAGTAAATATTTCATGTTCAACAATACAGGACTGAGAACTTCTTTGTGAGACCTACTGAACATACAAAATACAACACTTTCTACCTCAGAAATTGGGGTGCCCTGGCCTCCTCATTGCAATTGTGACTGCTCAGACAAAGCACTTCAATATCTGTCATTGTACAGAATAAGGGAGAATAGTGATTGACACCTATGCCAATCAGGTTGACCTGTATCAGTTAAGACATTTAAATGTTCAACCTAGTATGGAAACCAAAAGCCTAGCCTGGGGTGGTGAAAGCCCACTATATTCCATAATTCTTTCATTCTGAGGCAGCCTGCCATTCCCACCG